>NC_038047.1:8829092-9072371 GCF_002211085.1 Panicum hallii | reverse complement strand
ATACATATATATACATATATATTGAAATATGCCTGGCTTAATTTTTCTAAATTTATTTTTTTCTATAACCTTAGTGCAAAGTTTTATTTTTTTATATGTTTTGCTATATCCTACTATTTGAATGAATTTTTAGTACAAAATGATTAACAGGGCGGTAACGTCACCACCCATTCCTGGAAATGCCTCCCATATAAATTGAATCCGAACGGGGACTTAGAGAAATTTTTCGCATTGCACACGTGATGCCATTGGGCTGCCGAAAATTTCAACTCTCCTTGCGCTCCAGTGACTCGCCACCCGGTCTCTCGTGCCCGCGCCCTCCGCCAACCGCCCTCTCCACGGCTGTCCTCCCCGCGCGACACCTCCCCGTGCAGCTGCCCACCCCGCGGCGACGCCCTCCCCGTAGTTGTCCTCCCCCCGGCGGCACCCTCCCCGTGGCCATCCTCCCCGCGCCGCGCACTCTCGCGACCGCCCTCCCCACAGCGGCGCCCTCCCTGCGGCTGTCCTCCCAGCGTGGCGCCCTCCCTGTGCGGCCACGCACCCCGCTATGGTGCCCTCCTTGCAGCCGCCCTCCCCGCAAAAGTTCTGTCCCCACGCGGCCACTGTCTAAAAATTCCGAAACAAATTGCCAATTTTTTGGCGGACTAGATTTTGTTTCCAGGGGCGGCCATGCCATCAACCGTCCCTGAAAAGTGATTTGCAGGGTCGGGTCATGCCATCACCCGCTATTTTTAGGGACGGATCATGCCGTCCCTACTACAGGAGCAGACATATTACCCGCTTCTGCAAATAATTATTTGTAGCTGCAAAATGCAGGAGCGGTAGAGCATGCGCCCCTGCAAATACCATTTCAACCAGCCCTAAAAACCATTTTTGTGACTGCATGCGTCTCTATCTACATTAACCACGACCGTGTACTCATGTGAGCTGTGTTCAAAAGATACGTATGTGCGCTGTATATGCAAGTGCATGGAGGGCTTGGTCTCACTACTATATCTCTTCATTCATCTTTGATATTTGTCCCGGCTGCTGTTGGATCCGGGACTAATAAAGATTTTAGTAACGGGTCCAACAGCTAAGGCCGGGAAGAAGAGAGGGGTCTTTTATTCCGGTTGAAACCTACCTTTAGTCATGGTTGGAGGGTCCAACCAGGACAAAAGGCTGCGATACCCTTTTAGTTCCGGACGAAGTCTACAGCCGGGACAAAAGACGAGCCGCCGATGCATGATCTCTTTTATTTTAATTTCATTCTCTGACTCCCTCTCCCTCCCTCCTTATCTTCACCACTCAGTCACTCTCCCCACACTTATCCTCTCCCCTCTCCTGAAGCATCCCCTCATCCGAGGTGACTTAAATGTGATATAAAAATCAGTCCCAGGAGGCTGATACACATTTATTACATCAGATGGTACATTACCGTACAAACCTCCGAGGAGGCGGACACTCGAAACAAACGATAATCAGTAATAAAACAGCTATGGTGATACACCAAAGCACGACCCACATGGGATCCAGCTCGGGCTCAGAGTAACACGCTAGCAGAAGCATCTTGCGGAGGGCTAACACCACAGGCAAGGTTGGGTGCGGATGCAACCTTTACTCGACGTCTTCAACAACGAAGTCCGGGTCTTCCTCTGAAGAAAACCACAAAAATATATATATCGGGTGAGTACAATGGTACTCAACAAGTCCAACCACACCCACGGAGGGGAAATAATAAAGATTATGCACGGGTTTGCCAAGGATGAGGCTAGGGTTCATTTGCGATAAAGCGAGGTTTTACACATGCAAGGGTTTTTTAATAAAAGAGTTTTTCTCAAGACAGTTTTTATAGTAATCGAATAATAAGTGGGGTTGATCCTACATAAAGGATTCCAAGTTTTAATGCTATCGGACTCCACGTCCACAGTAGCTTACTGCATAACGACCGGGCACTTTCAAAACAACTCACGCCACAAAGCCAATCATCCCAAAATATCTATTGAAGTGACCATGCCGTAACGCGTCCAATACCGTGGACACGGCTATTCGAATAGATTTTTCACTCTGCAGAGGTGGTACACTTTACCCACAAGTAGGGTACCGCTACGAACACCTTAATGTCACGGCGGATTCTAACAAAGCCATTACCCACCTTAGCCGAATCTAACTAGCCAACACGGAAGCTACCATGGGGTTAATGACCTATCAACAAGGTCATAACCGGGACATAACTCACACAAATCGTATTCCTTCTCCATGGTCTCCCGTTGCTCACCCGCTCTCCTTTTGGCTAGCAGAACAACTAGTGGGTTATGCGAAGCCGTTGCCACACAACGGTCGAGTGGTTGTACGATAAATGGGTTAGGCAAGATGACACCTCAGTTCATCCTTATATTGACCAGACGGACATCTCCTGACCATGCTCAACCACAAAGGTACAAGCACACTAGTGGCATTTCACACAGAAAACGCCATCCATCTCGTCAGATTATCTTTCCTTTATTTTCCCAAAATCCCGTTTTATCTTTTAAAACACTCGTACCCTTATTTTGGTAAAGCGCTTGTGTCATGGTTCAAAATATAATAAAGGGAATAACAGGTAACAAGCATCTCTAGCAGTAGTTAACATCTAACAGAGCAAATCCTAGGTCATCAAGGGATAGTCATAACAATCAAGGGGTGGCTATCCAACCATGTCTTGCAATAAAACGATGCATTTTATAAAACAGCCAATAGGTTGTGTTTATAATACTGGATAAATATCATCAAAGGATGGGATGGACTTGCCATTCACAAAGCCTTCCGGGAAGTCCTGATCGAGGTACTGTCCGTCGGGTTCGGGCTCGCGGTACTGGTCCTCGGACTCTTGCTCGCATACTGCTCGTCGACGGGTTCTCCCTTGTCACTTCGTGATCTACGGCGCACACAAACAAACATACAATAAAGAAGAGAAATAAAGTTATCATCGGCCCGAATCAGGGATAACCTAAGAATCAATGGTAGAAGAATATTTTGGGAGATTTCTTGATGCATGGCCGAATTTGTTAGAAATGGGTGGTGAAGTTCGGGGCAAACGGATGATTTTGGCGCATGAAATAATGGGCCGAACAGGGGTTTAGGGAATGAATAAGGATCCAAGGGCCTATTGTAATTACTGTTGGAGGGGAGGGCTTGATAGAATTTTGGGAATACCTAGGGTACTCTGAAAAGGTCAGGGGCTTATCCGTATTATTTTGTGTATGGAAGGGTTCATTTCCTAAATAGAGCGAACAAGGGTTTATTGAAAAAAGGGATTAAAGAGAGGTGGGCTCTTAATGAAATAGGCAGAAGGGCAGGGGGCTCAGGGAAAAGTTGCCCTTCTTCCTCCTCCCGTTGCCTGGAACAGAGGAGGGGGAGGGCGCCGCGGCGCCCCGATTCCGGTGGCTCCAGGGCACGGCGGCGGCCGGGGGTAGGGCAAACGGAGAGGGGGCAAGGGGAACCGATCCTCAACTCACCACGACTGGGGTGGCGCACCGCGGCCTGCCCACGGTGGCCAGAGCAGCGGCGAGGCCGCTTGCGGCAGCGCGATGCAGGGCCGGGAGGGGCAGGGGCGGCGGGGAGGTTGTGGGTGGTGGGCGCGACGTGGGGGATTTATAGGTCGGCGAGGTGGGAAGGAGGGGGGCACGGTGAGGCCGGTGAGCTCCGGAGGCAGCCAGTAATGGCGGTGGGGGCGGCGGTGGCGCTGAGTCGTCGCCGCGCAGGATGGTCAGTGGCGCGTAGCGGGGAGGGCGGCCTGGGGATGTGCGGCGCAGGGGGCGCCAATGCGAGGCACCGCGCGGCGGCCAGCTCTGCTCCGCCGTGGCTCGCAGGGGCAAGCGCGAGCGCCGAGCGGGCAAGGGGCACGGCGTGCGCAGAGGAGGGCCGAGTTAGGCAGCGCCAGTGGAGGTCGCCAGTGGTGGGGGGGTGGTGGGCCGGCGCTCGGCGTCGAGCTCGCTCGGCGTCGTGCTGCGCGTGCAAGGGAAATGAGAGAAGGAGAAGGAAAAAGAAAAAGAAAAAGGGGAAAAGAGAAACAGGGGAAAAGGAAGGGAGAGGGTGCGTCGGTGAATTCGCGGCGACTGTCGCGAGCGCGGGGTTGAGCACGCGGCACGGCACGTGGTCGGAACAGAGAAAGGATCGCGGTTAATTTGGATGTCAGACGGCGAAACGTCAGAAACGTTTTGGGCGATTAGGAGCTCGGACAGTAAAAGATTTAGGAACGAGTTGAGCCGACGACGAAAAGTTTTGAAAATTATTTTTAGCGAGTGATTGTACTGTAAATTGAAATGATAAAAACCGGGCGTTACAAACTTACCCCACTTAAAAATGAATCTCGTCCTCGAGATTCGGCTGATTCCTAAATAGATGGGGAAACTCTTCTTAAGGGCATCTTCGCTCCCATGTAGCCTTCCACTCCAGTCTGCTCCACTGAACTCTGCAAATCCGTACTTCAGAGTTCTTGTCCTTTTTATGATAGTGTCCAAAATCTTGACAGGTACTTCCTGGTACCGAAGATCTTTCTGTAAAGCTATTCTTCTTCCGGCACCCGTTCTCTCCGGGTACCCTAGACATTTTCTCATTGGGATACATGGAATACTGGGTATGTCAGCCATTCCTTCTGGTAGCTCTAGACAGTATGCCACAGCTCCCATTTTCTCAGTACTTGTACGGTCCAATATACCGAGGGGCTAGTTTCCCATGTACCTGAAATCTTCGAGTCCCTCGAATAGGCGAAACCTTGAGATAGACGAAGTCTCCTGGATTGAAGCTTACTTCTCATCTCTTCTTGTCTGAGTAACTTCTGTCGAGAATGGGCGGCCTTCAGTTTCCCTCTAATTTCGGCCACTCTTTCTTCCGCTTCCTTTATGAATGCGGGTCCAACTAGGGCATGCTCTCCAACTTCTGACCACATCAGGGGGGTTCTGCACTTCTCCCATAGAGAGCTTCAAATGGTGACATGCCCAAGCTTGCTTGATAACCATTGTTGTACGAAAATTCAGCATACGATAAGCTTTGTTCCCCAATCCTTGCCATAAGTAAGGACACATGCCTTAGCATATCCTCCATAATCTGGTTCACCCTTCTGTTTGACCATTGGTCTGCGGTGATAAGCCGAACTGAAATCCAACTTGGTGCCCATGGCCTTATGCAAACTTTCCAAAACCTAGAGGTGAATGGTTCCTCTATCTGAAACAATTCTGCTAGGCACACCATGCAGCTTCACTATGTTGTCCACATAGAGCCGGGCTAGCTTTTCACCACCATAATTGGTCCGTACAGGTAGGAAGTGAGTGACTTTTGTGAGCTGGTCCACTATACCCATATGGATCATGTCCTTTCTGTGTCTTGGGTAAACCCACTACAAAATCCATTCCTATCTCATCCCATTTCCAAACTGGATGGATAAGGGTTGCAGCAATCCTGCTGGCTTCTGATGTTCGGCCTTGATTCTTTGACAAGTATCACAATGGGCGATGAACCTTGCAATGTCCGCCTTCATTCCACTCCACCAATACTTTGTCTTATATCCACATACATCTTGGTGATCCTGGGTGGATGGAATATGCTAAGTTGTGGGCCTCATCCATAATAGTCTGTCGAAAGTCTCCTTCCTTAGGTACGCAAATTCTATCTTTGTACCATAGGTTCCTTTGTCATCCACTCTAAAATCCGGTGCCTGTTTTCTCCAGTATGCATGCGGATCCTCATCAGGTCCTTATCTGAACCTTGGGCCCTTCTGATCTTGTCCTCCAAAGTGGGTTGAACACTCAACTTGCGACTGGAACCCTAGGGGATGATGTGCACATTTAATCGTGCCATTTCTTCTTGTAGGTGGGCATCCTTAGGTCCATAAGATTTCCGGCTTAAGGCATCTGCTACCACGTTTGCTTACCAGGATGGTAATGAATTACCACATTATAATCCTAACTAGTTCTAACCACCTTCTTTGCCTTAAGTTCAAATCTGGCTGGGTGAAGATGTACTTTAAGCTCTTATGGTCTGTGTAGATCTCACACCTATTCCCAATCAAATAGTGTCTCCAAATCTTGAGGCATGTACTACGGCTGCAAACTCCAAATCATGGGTTGGGTAATTCTGCTCATGAGGCTTGAGTTGTCGGGAAGCATATGCCACTACTTTCCCATCTGCATAAGGACACATCCTAATCCTTGACGGGATGCATCACAATAAATGACAAAGTCCCGTTGAATGTCTGGCAAGGTTAGTACCGGGCGGTTGTCAGTCTCCTCTTTAACTCCTGAAAGCTTCTATCACATGACTCGGTCCAGGTGAACTTCTTCTCTTTCTTGAGTAGCTCTGTCATGGGTCGGGCTATCTTGGAGAATCCTTCAATAAATCTCCGGTAATATCCGGCTAAACCGAGAAAAAGCTCCTTATTTCACTCAAATTGGTTGGTTGCTGCCAATTGGAGACCGCTTCGACTTTTTCGGGGTCCACTGCTACTCCTTCCGCGGTCAAGATATGACCGAGGAATGCTACTTTCTCAAGCCAAAATTCACACTTGCTGAACTTGGCGTAGAGCTTGTGCGCTCTCAACTTTCCCAAAACTACTCGTAGGTGCTGCTCATGTTCTTCGACACTCTTAGAGTAAATAAGTATGTCGTCAATGAAAACTACGACAAACTTATCTAACTCTTCCATAAACACCTTATTCATGAGGTTCATGAAATAAACAGGTGCATTGGTGAGTCCAAAGGACATCACCGTAAACTCATATTGCCCATAGCGGGTGACGAAGGCCGTCTTCGGAATATCACTTTCCTTAATCTTGAGCTAGTGATATCCTGACCTTAAGTCTATCTTGGAGAAATGCTTGGCTCCCTTCAGTTGATCAAAGAGGTCATCAATTCTGGGAGGGGTATTTGTTCTTGATGGTGACTTCATTTAGTGCACGGTAATCCACGCACATCCTCATGCTCCCGTCCTTCTTCTTAACGAACAAGACCGGAGCTCCCCATGGTGATGAACTTGGTCTAATGAAACCATTTTGTTGTAACTCTTCCAGTTGCCTCTTTAGTTCTGCCAATTCAGAGGCTGCCATCCTATACGGTCTCTTAGCTATAGGAGAGGTCCCATGGACAAGGTCAATGACAAACTCTATATCCCTATCTGGCGGCATTCCCGGGAGTTCTTCCGGGAAAACACCTAAGTATTCATTTATTACTGGAACTTCTTCCAAGCATTTAGCTTCCATACTAAAAACCATTGGGTCCGGTCCACTTCCCCGAGTATGGCAGGTTACTTGTACTCCTTCTGGGTTGGTTAGGTGTACCACCTTGTCAGCACAACTTATAAGGCCATTGTGTAGGCTTAGCCAATCCATTCCAAGGATCACATTTATACCTTTAGACTTAAGTACTACTAGGTCTGCTAGGAACTCTACCCCACTTAAAATGATCCTTACCCGAGAACAACCCAGTCGGCACTTAATGTCACCTCCAGGCGTTTGGGTTAATAGGGGTGTTTTAGTAGTACTGTAGGTATATTGTGCTTTTCCACAAAACTTGAGGATACGAACGAATGTGATGCTCCAGAATCAAATAATATTGTTGCCAAAACTGAGCTAACTAGAAACTCACCGAGCACTACGCCCTGAGCGTCCTGAGCCTCTTGCGTGTTGATGTGGTTGATGCGGGCTCGTCTGAAGGACTGCTGGGGCAGCCCCATCTGTTGGTTGTTGTTGCCGGTATTGTTATTGCGGATGGGTACACGATTGGCTCCTGATAAAGCTGGCCTTGGTCCATTCACCGAGTTGGAGAGGGCTGATGCTGCCGGCTTGTTATTGGCATATGGGCAATTGGCAATGAAGTGCCCTGTCTCACGGCAGTTGAAGCATGCTCGGGCATTGCTGCTGGCAGTAACTTGGCTTGCATTGCTTTGTGGGGCCTTCATGGTGTTCTGGCTCTTGAACTGTCTAAGCTGGGTGCTGGGGGCTTGAGACCCAGTAGCTTGTGACTGGGTCCTATACTACATAGGGGCTTGGGACTTAGTCACTGGAGGGCCAAAGTGCCTCGGTTTCCGGAAATAGTCCTGCTGGCGAGCCTTGGTTTCTAGGAACCTACGCTTATTGTCTCTCTTTTCCTCTGCCATGGCTCTCTCGGTGATGATAGCCATGTTCATCAGTGTGTTGAAGTCTGGGTAGATGCATGGGGAAAGCAGCTTCTTAAGTTCTGCATTTAACCCCTTTCTGAACATATCCTGCTTCTTTTCATCCTTGTCTACCTCCTCTGGTGCATAGCGAGCTAGTTCTATGAACTGGTATGTGTACTCCTCAATGGACTTGTTGCCTTGTTGCAGCTCACGGAACTCATCTGCCTTGCGCTTCACGGTGGCTGCTGGATGTGATAGCGACGGAACTCATCCACAAACTCCTTCCAAGTGATAGTGGAGGCATCCTAAGCAGCTGCACAGTAGTTCTCCCACCAAGCCAAGGCAGTTCCAGTGAGCTGGTGAGCAGCCAAACGGACCTTGTCACGGTCTCCATGCTCAAATGGTTCGAGTTTTCTCTTTATAGTACGCAGCCAGTCACCTGCATCCAAGGGGTTGTAGGATCCTGCAAAGGTGGGTGGCTTGGTCCTCAGAAAAGCCATCAGTTTGTCGTTTGTACTCTGCTCACGGGGTCTTGGGTTGGTGTTGACATTGGTCAAAGCTGCCAGTAGGAGGTTCTGGTTGTTCAATACTTGCACCAGGTCAATGGCCGGTGGGGGTGGGGCATGACGTGCTCCTACTTGGCTTTCTCCTCCCTGCTGGCTCACTTCCTGATCTTCATGGCCGGGGGCTGATCCTTGCAGACCCTGCTGTCTCTCCGCACTCGGAGTGGCATGTGCCTATCTTTGGGGGGTCCTGATGTTACGCCTGGGGGCCATCTGTGGATTGGGCAAAACCCTTATGAGACTTAGATTTGGAATCAAGTGATACTTTATTTGCGTATTTTCGAAAAGGCAGACTCCACCTACTGCCGACAATCGCACAGCCTAACAAGCATCAAGCGCAAATAGTTTTATTTATTACGCTGGGGTACAACACTTGGGAGGGTACAGGTAAAACACGCACTACACGGTCGGGTGCAAAGGGCACAATAGATGGGTGGGCACAACTCTAAGCTTGGGGCCGGGATGGCTTCATCCCCGGGGCACCTCTAAGGCATACTACTCATGGGCGAGTCGTCTTCCGGGGCGGAGTGCACTTCCAGTGGAATGAGTAGCTCTTCCTTGTTGTCCTCGAGGATCCCATTTTCTCGGGGCTGTTCGACAGCTCCTCCTTCTACGGCTGCAGCTGTCCTTTCGGCACCTTCAGGTGGAGCTTGGGGGGTCCCAAAAAGTCCTCCCCATCCTGTGATGGGTGTTCCAATTAGGACTTGGGTCTCCCTGATTGCCGGGACGGGCGTTCCACTGTTGGTCCATTCTTGCATGCGCCGATCCTGGATCTGCCTGAGGCTTTCATGAGCGACGGCTTTGCTACTTATAGCGGCCGCGGTCCTTGCTTCAGCTTGAGCCACCCGGATTTGGTGCATCCTCACTGCAAGCTCAGCTTGCTCGGCCCGGTGGGTTTGCTCCCTTAAAATTCGGGCTTGCTCGTTGAAGAGCTTATCCAAGGAGACGAGGTAGGCGACCACATGGTACAAAAGGTCTTCTTGATGGCGGCGCCGTTCCAAGTTCCTCATGCGGGCCTGCCAGACCTGCGTCCTGATGACCGGAGGAAACAGCCTCATTGGTGTGGGAATGAGGTGTTCCTCGAAGATCCGGCACAGGTAACAGAGAGCCTTTCTGATGGCCAAGGGATAGGCATCCCGATGTTGAAATCCTGTGGCAGTCACTCGCCACGGCTCGATGTCGGGGTGGCGGGTGCTTCTGGTGATGTAGAGAACCACCCTACAGCGAAGAGTGCCGAGGTGTTCGTACTCTCTGCTGTAGTACCTTGGGCGCTCGTAACACCGAGGCGTTCCAGGGAGTTGATTAAAAGGCAGGGAAAACCAGGTTCTTCTTGGCAAACGCCCTGGGTCCACCCATTCTCAGCCATCTGAAAACAAAGGTAGAGTGAACAAGCCTTGCGCACATGGTAGGGTACAAGAAGGATAGATGGTCTTTATTAGGATCAGGTACATTTCCCAAGGATACATTAATACTAGGGTGATAGCTCTAGCTTAGGTACTCTACTCTCCCCAAGGGAATCCTTCCCCGATCCGGTTAGGTCGCTTCTTTGGTGGAAGACATTGCTCCAATACCTCCTCTTCGGTCTGAGTGCTCTTATCCCAATGGGTTTCCTCGGGTTCTCCTTCCAGTAATCCAGCTTCTCTTCTGTGCGCCTTGATACGTTCCCTTTCTTGAGCGTTGCTTCGCCATATGTCTCAGAGAGAGGCTAGGGAACTCTCAGCTTGAGCCTTAGCTTCTATTGCTCTCCTGCATTGAATTTCCAACTCTTGCTCTGCCTTTTCTGCCCTACGGATTTGGTGCTTCAGTTGTTTTGTCTGTTCGCTGTAAAGTCGGTCTAGGCCGGTGAGGTAAATGGACAGGTGGGAAACCGTATCTTCTAGTTCTTCTTCTTCCCTCCCTAATCCTCTCATCCGAGCAATCCACGAGCATCCTCTCCCTCCAGCAGGTGGGAAAAATCCCATAGGAGTTCGCTGAAGATGATGCCTATAGACCACGCGTAAGCGTCGTAGGGCTTTTCGGACAGCCTTTCGGTAGGTATCTGGGAACCCAAAGCTAGTGGTGGAGATGAACCAGGGATCCACGTCGGGGTAAAGTGTGCTTTTTCCCACGAAGATCATCAGGTCACACCGAAGAGTCCCTCTGAAGTTGTGCTCCCGGTAGGTGTACTCCGGTGGGTCCACAACTCCGACGCGTCCCAGGCTGAGTAGCTATAACTTCGGAAGGCCAGGCTCTGCGGGGCAGATCCCGTCACTCCATCCATTGTCAGCCATCTGGAATCAGACAAGGGCCAAAGGTAAGTGCCGTGTGGAAAGGTGAGCTAAGTGGGGAAAGATCTAGCGGGAAATAGCTTAGAAAATGTCATCGGTCTTAAGGGTCGTATCCTACGGCCAACTTACGGCTCTGATACCACCTGAAGCATCCCCTCATCCGAGGTGACTTAAATGTGATATAAAAATCAGTCCCAGGAGGCTGATACACATTTATTAAATCAGATAGTACATTACCGTACAAACCTCTGAGGAGGCGGACACTCGATACAAACGATAATCAGTAATAAAACAACTATGGTGATACACCAAAGCACGACCCACATGGGATCCAGCTCAGGCTCAGAGTAACACGCTAGCAGAAGCATCTTGCGGAGGGCTAACACCACAGGCAAGGTTGGGTGCGACGCAACCTTTACTCGATGTCTTCAACAACGAAGTCCGGGTCTTCCTCTAAAGAAAACCACAAATATATATATATATATATATATATATATATATATATATATATCGGATGAGTACAAAGGTACTCAACAAGTCCAACCACACCCACGGAGGGGAAATAATAAAAATTATGCACGGGTTTGTCAAGGATGAGGCTAGGGTTCATTTGCGATAAAGCGAGGTTTTACACATGCTACCGGACTCCACGTCCACAGTATCTTACTGCACAACTGCGGGCACTTTCAAAACAACTCACGCCACAAAGCCAATCATCCCAAAATATCTATTGAAGTGACCACGCCTTAACGCGTCCAATACCGTGGACACGGCTATTCGAATAGATTTTTCACTCTGCAGAGGTGGTACACTTTACCCACAAGTAGGGTACCGCACTACGAACACCTTAATGTCGTGGCGGATCCTAACAAAGCCATTACCCACCTTAGCCGAATCTAACTAGCCAACACGGAAGCTACCATGGGGTTAATGACCTATCAACAAGGTCATAACTGGGACATAACTCACACAGATCGTATTCCTTCTCCATGGTCTCCCGTTGCTCACCCGCTCTCCTTTTGGCTAGCAGAACAACTAGTGGGGTTTATGCTAAGCCGTTGCCCACACAACGGTCGAGTGGTTGTACGATAAATGGGTTAGGCAAGATGACACCTCAATTCATCCTTATATTGACCAGACGGACATCTCCTGACCATGCTCAACCACAAAGGTACAAGCACACTTGTGGCATTTCACACAGAAAACGCCGTCCATCTCGTCAGATCATATCTTTCCTTTATTTTCCCAAAATCCCATTTTATCTTTTACACTCGTACCCTTATTTTTGTTAAAGCGCTTGTGGTCATGGTTCAAAATATAATAAAGGGAATAACAGGTAACAAGCATCTCTAGCAGTAGTTAACGTCTAACAGAGCAAATCCTAGGTCATCAAGGGATAGTCATAACAATCAAGGGGTGGCTATCCAACCATGTCTTGCAATAAAACGATGCATTTTATAAAACAGGCCAACAGGTTGCGTTTATAACACTATGATAAATATGCATCAAAAGATGGGATTGGACTTGCCATTCACAAAGCCTTCCGGGAAGTCCTGATCGAGGTACCGTCCGTCGGGTTCGGGCTCGCGGTACTGGTCCTTCGGGTTCGGGCTCGCGGTACTGGTCCTCGGACTCTTGCTCGCAGTACTGCTCATCGATGGGTTCTCCCTTGGTCACTTCGTGATCTACGGCGCACACAAACAAACATACAATAAAGAAGAGAAATAAAGGTTTTATCATCGGGCCCGAATCAGGGATAACTTGAGAAACAATGGTAGAAAGAATATTTTTGGGAGATTTCTTGATGGCATGGCCGAAATTATGTTAGAAATGGCGTGGTGAAGTTTTGGGGCAAACGGAGGATTTTTGGCGCATGAAATAATGGGCCGAACAGGGGTTTAGGGAATGAATAAGGATCCAAGGGCCTATTTGTAATTACTATTGGGAGGGGAGGGCTTGATTAGAATTTCTGGGAATACCTAGGGTACTCTGAAAAGGGTCAGGGGCTTATCCGTAATTATTTTGTGTAGTGGAAGGGTTCATTTCCTAAATAGAGCGAACATGGGGTTTATTTGGAAAAAGGGATTAAAGAGAGGTGGGGCTCTTAATGAAATAGGCAGAAGGGCAGGGGGGCTCAGGGAAAAGTTTTCCTTCTTCCTCCTCCCGTTGCCTGGAACAGAGGAGGGGGAGGGGCACCGGCGGCGGCGCCGATTTTGGCGGCTCCAGGGCACGGCGGCGGCCGGGGGTAAGGGCAAAATGGAGAGGGGGGCAAGGGGAACCGATTCCTCTACTCACCACGAGCTGGGGTGGCGCACCGCGGCCTGCCCACGGTGGCCAGCAGCGGCGGGCGGAGGCGCTTGCGACGGCGGCGATGCAGGGCCGGGGAGGGGGCTAGGGGCGGTGGTGGAGGTTGTGGTGGTGGTGGGGCGCAACGTGGGGGTATTTATAGGCCGGCGAGGGCGGGAAGGAGGGGGGCGCGGTGGAGGCCGGTGAGCTCCGGAGGCGGCCATTAATGGCGGTGGGGGCGGCGGTGGCACTGAGTCGTCGCCGCGCAGGATGGTCGGTGGTGCGTAGCGGGGAGGGGCGGCCTGGGGGATGTGCGGCGCAGGGGGGGCGGCCAATGGCGAGGCGCCGCGCGGCGGCCTGCTCTGCTCCGCCATGGCTCGCAGGGGCAAGCACAAGCACCGAGGCGGGCAAGGGGGCACGGCGCGCAGAGGAGAGGCCGAGTTAGGCAGCACCAGTGAAGGTCGCAGTGGGGGGGGTGGTGGTGGCCAGGCGCTCGGCGTCGAGCTCTGCTCGGCGTTGTGCTGCGCGTGCAAGGGAAATGAGAGAAGGAGAAGGAAAAAGAAAAAGAGAAAAGGGGAAAAGAAAAACAGGGGGGAAAAGGAAGGGAGGGGGTGCGTCGGCGGAATTCGCGGCGACTGTCGCGAGCGCGGGGTTGAGCACGCGACACGGCACGTGGGTCGAGGAATAGAGAAAGGATGGCGGTTAATTTTGGATGTCAGACGGCGAAACGTCAGGAAACGTTTTGGGCGATTATGAGCTCGGACGGTAAAAGATTAAGGAACGAGTTGAGCTCGACGATGAAAAAGTTTTGAAAATTATTTTAAGCGAGTGATTTGTACTGTAATTTGAATACGATAAAAACGCCGGCGTTACATCTCCCCACCCTTATCCTCTGGCTGCTCTTCTCATCTCTTCCGCCCTTCCTTCTTGCTCTACCACCGCCTCCCCTCCCTTCGTCCATGCGCACGGGAGCGACGGGGGGCAAGCGGGAGCAGCGGTGCAGGGCCGCGGCGACCAGCGCGACGCGGGTGTGCGGGACCCGGCGGCCGGCGCGTGGGGCCTTCCCCCGCCGCCCCCTCTCCTTCCTTCCTCTGCTGCCTCCTCCCCTCCCTTCTTCCTCGCGAACGGGAGCGGCGGCGGGCAGGAGCGGTTGCGGCCAGCGCGTGGGCGAACTGCCCATCTCCTCCCTTCTTCCTCCTCACGGGAGCAACAGCGGGGCGGCACAGCCAGACCCTCCTCGGCCTAGCCTCAACGGGCGGCGCGCGCGGGTGGCCTGGCCAAGCCCCGGCGGGCGGTGCAACCAGATCCCGCTCAGTTTGGCCCCAGTGAGCGGCGGTGTGGATGGATTATTTTTTTCAAATATGTATATGTGGCCGGATTGATTT
Source organism: Panicum hallii (assembly GCF_002211085.1). Taxonomy (NCBI): domain Eukaryota; kingdom Viridiplantae; phylum Streptophyta; class Magnoliopsida; order Poales; family Poaceae; genus Panicum; species Panicum hallii. Next base: position 9,057,761 of record NC_038047.1, on the reverse strand, counting down.
GTGAATAATTTTGTGGTAGTAACTGATCTTGTGAAGAATTGATTTGTGATTATAATTGATTTTGTGATTGCAATTTGGAGAAATATTTGGAAGCTAGCCCGTGTACGGGAGCCGGCGGGATGATTTTTTTCTGAAAAACTACATTAGCCCTGGTTGAATAGGCGCCGAGACAAAAACATCAAGCACATTAGTCCTAAATAGCTGGTCTTGGTTGAGAAACCAGGACTAAAGCCGGTTCACAAAGCCGGTTCCCAACTGGGACTGATGAAGGGCCGGTTCCCACCTGGGACTGACGAAGGGTTCTGTACTAGTGTCTTGGGATCTTGTCCAAGTGGTCATCCTGACGTGTTGTAGGCTTGTAGCTGCATGCGCAGGATAAACACTTAGCAACGTATAGGATAGTTTATTATTATCTACTCCCTCCATCACATGAAGAGTGCAATTTTAATTTTTCAGATAGATTAGTGGTGGTGTAAAATAACCTTTATGACCTTATTTTTTGACATGCATAGACTTCCTAAAATCATGGACAGGAGATAATTTTGGCATGCGAGATCTGACCACTAAATTAGGCGGTTATTGGCATTAAATTCCTAGAATTCTCTTTTGTAGGATTTTTTCTAAAAAATGCTAGGATTGCACTCTTCATGAAGATAGAGAGAGTATAGAGTAATTAACTGTTTAACGCGAACCAATAATATATTTATATTAGTATATAATTTCCCCAAAATTATTTCCAAGTTTTCTAGATCATTTTCATTTTTGAAAAGACCTGACGGATTTTATGATTTCTTAAAAAATCCTCTCAAGTGGACAATGGACCTTGCAGTCTCCACTACTATAAAAATGATATTTAGGGATGGTTGAAACTGCATTTGCAGGGGCTGGTAAAGAGGAGCGGGTAACGTATCCACCCTGTAAATGTAAAAAAAATATCCCAGCTAATCAGCCACCACCACAAGCCTCCCTACTACAGAAGCATTAACCGGGGTTCGAACCGCTTAACTTAAGCCTTACGCGTACTCTTCTCTCTACCACACTATACAGTCACTTGTGACTCTACGAGGTATGTCATTCTTTTGTATTAACTCTAAAATTGATTTATAGATGCGGGTGACGCAATCACCTGACTCTGGAAATTATTTCTAGGAGCGGGTGATGCCATCACCCACACCTACAATTATTTATTTATTCATTTTTATTTTTATTTTTATACTTTTCTTTGAAAATATAAACATATATTTGTATATACTCACACAAGATATATTTCACATATCTCAAGTGTTTTTTCAAATGGTTAAAATATCACAATCGCACTACATATGTTCAAATTGCTTTCATATTCACATATACTACATTCATAATATATTGTACAACACATGTATTATAGAGAGATTAAAATTATTTTTTGGACTATTAAATGACCTTGAATGAAAAAGTTATCAACTATAAAATTTCAGGTCTCATCCTCTCTACAATTGTGATATAAAGTTTAACATCATCCGAGATCATATAAAAAAGTTATGAATTTATTTATGTAAGACCATTTGTAGAGGCGGGTCATACCATCATCTGCCCCTAAAAATTATTTTTGGGGCGGGTGATGCCATCACCCACCCCTAGAAATGGTGGCCGTTTCAAAGGGGCAGATGAGGCCATCAGCCGCCCCTAAAGATGTATTTTCAGAGGCGGGTTGGAAGCTACGGTAATCCCGCTCCTTTTGTAGTAGCGGGTTACCTTTTAGCTCTCCCTAGAAAAAAGGAGCGCTTTTACAAATTATTTTTGTAGTAGTGCTTATGGATATGGTATGATTGGTGTCAACATGTGAGTATATATAATCCACTGAATATAAGATGAGCGAGCACCGGAAATGTAGTCATGCGTGAGATTACTCTGTGGTCTCTTGCTGTCCCTTTGAGATCGGAAAACTGACACAAGTGGGTCAATTCCAACAGATAAGGTGCCGAATGCCCATCCACGTGTCCGAAAGTTGAAACAAGAGAGTTACAAAACCTAGATAGATTACACTAAAGACAACGCACACGGCTGACACTTTATTTGCTTTCACTGAAAAAACGAGACTCACGCTCACGACCCGACTAAAGACGATGCCAAATCCTTCTCTGGATCCGCCATGATGGAGTGACATATGCGTCAATCTCCGATCCAACGAGACCCACATTTGATTTTAGCTTCTTCCGCCCTGCAAAATACATGCAAATCCCTACAATAATAATCTCTTGTTCGTGTAACATGCATGCGATGGTACACGCACGACGATCCGTAGTAAGGTTGCCTACCAATTTACTAGAGAAGTATGTCGGGCACCATCAAGGAGAAGCAGCAGTCCTTGAAGGCGTCCATGGCGCGGCTGTAGAGGGACACGAGCGCCTCCACGCTCCCGTCGCCCTGGGGGCACAGCGGCAGGATGTAGACGGCGCCGTCCACCGGCTGGTTGCTCGGCATGTACAGGAACTGCCGGCCGCCGCCGAAGTCGAGGTCGTAGAAGGGGATCCTGTACAGGCAGTACACCTCGACGTCCGGGTTCTCCGCCGCGTCGGACATGGGCTCCAGCCCTTCCTCCTCGACGGCCCCGGAGCCGATGAAGTCGATGAACGACCTGAAGTAGGCGTCGTCCACGCGGGCGACCTCCCGGCGGATGAGCTCCGCGGCGCGCCCTAGGGGGCCGGCCAGCAGCTCCCGCGCGGTGGCGGCCGGGTGCGCCCATAGCACGACGTTGCCGGTGTACCCCTGGGGCACCCGCGGGCTCCTCATCCGCGCCCGCCCGTTCACGGCCATGTGCAGCGTCGTCGTGGCCTCGCCGCCGTCGAGCCCCCGCGCCCTGGTCACGCACCGCCAGAGGTGCGCCACCAGGCACTGCATGGTGGTGTACGGACGGAGCGTGGTCGCCGCCGCGGATGCCCGCGACTTGAGGTCGGAGATGAACTCCCTGCTGAAGCGCACCTTGTGCGTCACCACTACGTCGTTGTCGGCGGCGCGCGGCGGGCTCTTCTTCTCGTCGTCGTCGTCGTTATCGTTGGGGACCTTGAACTCGGTGCCGCGGTGGTCGAACTCGACCCGGGGCGGGTGGCGGGGCAGGAAGGACTCCCGGTCGTGCACCGGGACGGGGTCGACGGTGGCGCCGCGGGTGCACTGGCCCCAGGCGAGCAGGCACTGGCACATGGCGAAGCCGTCGCCGACGGCGTGGTGCATGGTGTGGCCGACGACGAGGGAGCCGCACGCGAACCTCGTGACCTGGACCAGCATGAGCTCCTCCGCGCCCTCGCCGCTGGGGTGCAGGCGCCGCGCCGCCGCCGGCTGCAGCAGCAGCGGCATGGCGGCCTCCAGCGCGATGCCGGCCGTCGCCTCGACGAACCGCACACCGGCGTCGTTCAGCAGGAGCGCTCGCCGGCCGGCCGCGGACGACCCGTCCGCGGCGATCAGCCTGCCGGCCCACTCGCGGTACTCGGCCAGGGCCCTCGCGAGCCCCGCCTCGAGGGCGGCGGGGGTCGGGGACGGCGAGTGGAAGCCGTGGATGCTGGACATGTACTCGTCGTGGACCTCGTCGAAGACGGTGAGGGGGATCACGACGTCCACGGCCGGAGTGCTGCCCTCGCCATAGGCGGGTTTGACGACCTTGGATGACTGCACGACGATCTCCATAGCACGGGGGTGGTTGGTGTCGCTGAAAAAGCTAGAACTATACTTGTACGTGTCCTAGCTATGAGCCTCCCGATCATGAGCCGCTGTGTTATATAACCGTCAGAAATGCTAAAAGCATATATTCTATTGCAGATCACCTAACTCCAACCATGGTTGACTAACACATGACATCCATATATCGAAGAAACCCTCGTCCAAACAATACTGCCCTAATTCTGCATACCATGTTTCCTTCTGGCAGGATCAGTCGTGTCGTTATCTTTTTGGCTGGCAGTCCCATTGCACTGCCTGGTTGCAACTAACAGGGATTCGACGTGAGGGATGTACGAGAGAGATGCGCTTAACTTGCAGCACCTGGATCACGCTACCTAGCTAGTATGCAGTGCGAATGCATGTGACCCGCGTCAGGGCGCTACAAATCATGCAATGCACACCGTGAGGAATGGTGCAGACTATGTGCCCCTTTCGAGAGCTCCACGAGCGGCTCCAAACCAGGCTCCCGCCGGAGCCCTTCCAAAGGCTGCAAACAGAGCAGCTCCATCCCAGAAGCCGCACCTGAAACCCCTTTTGCTTACACGGAGGAGAAGCCACGAAACGTGGCTCCGAACGCAGGCCTGCGTCCCCTTGTAAACGTTTGCCATGAACTTTACATTAGTTACAAAGATTTTGCCATCCCCTATTTTTCTCGGACTCGGCACGCAGGCATCGCTAAAAATAAAGAACGCTCCTTCCTCTATCCTTCCTCTCCTGCTGTCTCCCCATCGCGAAACTAGGTGCGGCAACGCATGAATCCTCTCTGGCGGCCGGCGGTAGCGCGCAGGGAGGGCACTCCGATCAGCGAAATCAACGTATCCGCGCTGGCGGAGGTCGATCCCGGCATTGGGGGCAGCGGTGGGTCCCCATACGGGCGAGATGGCACCTGCGGCCAGGCGGAGCGGCAGCAACCGGCCAAGGCTCAGTGTACGCACTGCACGCTCCGAGGGGGAGCGGCATGGCCCAGCTCTCCTACGGCCGGCCCGACCACGTTCGCAGCGGCATGGCCTAGCATCCCGGCCTTCTGTGTGGGCGCAGTTGTACAGATTCTAGTTCTTTTCAAAGCTAATGTAAGTGAACATTACCTAGCTTATTTTTGGGTCAAATTATTCCAAAATCTCTATTTATGCAAGTGATTTGTATCTTGAATTTCTAGATTCATAGGAGAGATTGTTTTAGTGGCGCGACAGCTATTCATTTTGCCGCCCTGAAAGGTCATACTTGGTGCATTCGGCTTCTTGTGGCTGATTACGTGCCTAGCTTGTCAGACTTTTGGAACGTTATGCGTGGAAAGTCCAGAGATGAAACAAAAAAGGATGCCTTCGCACTACCGGAAACGCGGCCTTTGCCGAGTGTCCAGAGCTTTGCCGAGTACAAAATATCGGGCACTCGGCAAAGAGACTCTTTGCCGAGTGCTGCACTCGGCAAAAGAAAACACACGGTGAACTCCACCTTTGCCGAGTGTCATACACTAGGCAAAGAAAAACACTCGGCAAAGAATTTTTTGCCTAGTGTCGAGCACTCGGCAAAGGTAGACACTCAGCAAACGAGCGCCAGGACGTACAGGCAATTAACAGCGTGAGTCTTTGCCGAGTGCCTAGTCGAAGACACTCGGCAAAGAGGAGTTTTGCCGAGTGCCTAGGCAAGACACTCGGCAAAATATACATATTTTTTCTTTATTTTGTCCAAAATTTTTTTCTATTATCATCCTACATTCTCCTCAACAACGTATGTAATTTAGGTTCATTTATGGAAGCATCTGCTATATTTCGTCAATTTATTTTATTTTATTGAATTTCTTGAATAATTCAAATTTGAACTGGGTGGTCATTCGAATAATGGAAAAAATGAATGAAAAATTATTATTTATGTTAATGAGCATGCTTTGAGGCCTTATCGAAGAAAGGACCAGAAATTTCAAACCTACTATTCACAAAACATGGCAACTAAATTGTGTTCAAGTCGTGTTTAAATTGTATAAAAGGCAAATTTGGTCGGAAAATTATAATACTTGTCGAGATGTCATGTTATCATGTGAGGATACCATGATAAAATTTTCTTATTGAGAAAGTAGACGTGGTATGTATATGTGCTCATGCATATGTGGGGATGATGGGTTAATGTAAATGCTATGTCTGGTGGTAAACAATCACAATGATAACAGAAATAAACCACTACCATAGCTATAATTAATCTTTTGCTAGTTTTATTTGAAGTGTTCCCGTTCACTTTATATGTCGATCACCTTTGCCATGTCTGTTGAGTCAGAATAGGTAGGACAATAGGACATGTATTAAACCATTAAGATGCGAATTAACAACTTCAACCAGTACAAGCTTTAGCTATAGAGAGAAAAGCTCTATGTTCCTCACACCACTGAATTAGTGTGAAATTCCTTAATAATTGTCGCTTGTACGACTGAAATTGTGGGTTAAAACCCATGTCAGCTAGATATCTTGTAAACACGCTATGCTAAATTATCCAGCTGCTTACGAGCAGAAACTTCTAGTTTTTTAAAAAAAATACATTTGGGTAATACACACTATGAGTTTATTACTGTGTATTGACTCCCGCGATTAGTGATCTAAAGACATCCATTAGGCGATGAGTAACCAATCAGCTAGGGCTTTGGACGGCTTCAGTTTTGCAAGTTGGGTGTGTTCATGGATGCACTGCATGGTGTGTACTGCTTCCCACACGCAAGCTTGCCTTGTGACCACGTAGATGTAAACAATCATATGATCTTGAAAGCTTATCTTGTTGATAGCGGAGATGGACATATATATGCTTGCGTATGCTCCACCCACCTTCTCTTTTCATGGTTTCTGTTAAATAGAAGCATCTCAATGTTCCCTTTTACTTTCCTATAGATGAAGGGCCGTTACATCCTATAGATGGAGGGCAATTGATATTACTCTGTATCGGGTGTGTATGTTAGAGGATGGAAGACCGTGCGTGGATGTACATTGGCCGCCCAAGTCAGGCTGGGATGACTAGTGAGTGGATCAACAAGACCGATGCTTTCTTGGAAATGGCGTTTGGCGAAGCTGCTAAAGGAACGAGTATGATTCTCTGCCCATGCAGCAAGTGTGCAAACAGGAAAAGACAAAATAAGAAGAACATGGGGGAACATCTTTGCAAGAATGGATTTACGGCAGACTATACCTGGTGGATCTACCACGGTGAAGTCAATCGTATGAGAGAGGATGTGGTGAGACCACGTGTCGAGGATTATGATGCTGATGCCGGTGTAGCGGATATGTTTGATGACTATGGGGAGGCACAGTTCGCTGAGGGACAAACGGAGGAGGAGATAGAGGCGACCGCAAAGGCGTTCTACGACATGCTTGCCGCGTCACATAAACTCCTTCATGGACATACGACGGTTTTTCAGCTTGATGCTATTGGACGCATAATGGCGTTAAAGTCGCAGTACAGCCTGAGTCGAGGCACCTTTGATGGTTTGTTGACAGTTATTGGCAGCCTGCTTCCGAAGGGTCACATTTTGCCAAAGAGCATGTATGAGGCACGGAAACTCCTTCGTGCACTCAAGATGCCGTATGAGCAGATACATGCTTGTATGAATGGGTGCGTCCTGTTTAGGAAAGGATATGCGGAAGCAAAGTACTGTCCAAAGTGTAAATTCTCAAGGTTCATGGAGGTAGACAGTGATAGTGATAGCCCAAAGAGGCAGCTCAACATTCCCGTGACAGTCCTACGATACCTTCCGTTCATACCGAGGATCCAGCGGCTATACATGACTGAGGAATACGCAAAACAAATGACTTGGCACAAAAATGGCAAATGATACAATCCTGACAAGATGGTACATGCATCCGATGGTGAAGCATGGAAACACTTTGATAGCATTCATCATGAGAAAGCTAGAGATGCTCGTAATGTACGTGTTGCGCTGGCAACAGATGGGTTCAATCCATATGGAATGTCGGCTGCCACATACACATGCTGGCCTGCATTCGTTATCCCCCTCAATGTACCCCCGGGCGTATGCTTTCAACGACAGAACATAATCTTGTCGTTGATTATTCCTGAACACCCGGGGAATAATATGGGTGTGTTCATGGAGCCTCTCATTGATGATTTGATCCATGCTTGGGAGGACGGGGTATGGACATACGATCGGGCTACAAAGCAAAACTTCATAATGCATGTTTGGTACCAATACTCCATGCATGACTTGCTGGCGTATGGGGTATTCAGCGTATGGTGTGTTCACGGGAAGTTCCCATGTTCTGTATGCAAGGAAGGTCTTAGGTTCATTTGGTTGTAGAAGGGTGGCAAGTATGTTGCTTTCGACAAACATCGGCAATTCCTCCCTCTTGACCATCCATTCAGACGAGACATTAAGAACTTTACGAAAGGTGTCGCAGCAACAGGCCTTGCACCTCCAATGAAGACTAGTGGCGCAATTCGTCAGGAGATAGATGGTCTCGTGGTCAATCCAGCAGGTGGCTTTGTGGGATGTAGGGAACAACATATGTGGACTCATAAGTCAGGCTTGTCTCGGCTCCCCTACTATGATGACCTTCTCTTTCCACACAACATTGATATCATGCACACCGAAAAGAATATCGCTGAGGCACTTTGGTCAACAATCATGGACATTCCTGGCAAGACAAAGGACAACGTTAAGGCTAGAGTTGATCTGGCAATATTATGTGATAGACCGAACCTAGAGATGAAGCCTCCTGGTCGCGGAAAGACATGGAGAAGGCCTAAGGCCGATTTCGTATTGACCAAGCCCCAGAGGAGGGAAGTACTAGACTGGATTAAGAAGTTGATGTTCCCTGATGGGTATGCAGCTAATCTGAGTAGGGGGGTCAACTTTTCATCTATGCGAGTCTTAGGGATGAAGAGTCATGACTACCACATATGGATTGAGCGGCTTCTTCCGGCGATGGTTCGAGGCTATTTCCCTGAGCATGTCTAGCTCGTGCTTGCAGAGTTGAGCTATTTCTTCTGCCAGCTTTGTGCCAAGAAGTTATCTCGGACCGTGGTTGCAGACTTAGAAAGAATGGCACCGGTGTTTCTCTATAAGTTGGAGAAGATCCTTCCACCCGGCTTCTTCAACCCGATGAAGCATATGATTTTGCACCTCCTGTATGAGGTACGAATGGGGGGGCGTGCAGGGTTATTGGTGCTATCCAATTGAGAGATGTCTAAAGGTGCTTCGAAAGAAATGTGGAAATAAAAGCAAAATTGAGGCTTCCATTGCAGAGGCATACATTCATGAAGAGGTGTCCAACTTCACAACAACATACTATGGTAAGAACAGAACATCGTGGCTTGATTCATTTTCTACATTTGGACGGCTTAATTTCATCTTCTAATATGTCATGCATGTACTTGCTGTCCTGTAGGTAACAACCTCCCTAGCGTGCATAATCCTCCCCCTCGTTACAATGCTAGCGAAAATGAATCGAACCTCAGCCTTTTGCAAGGGCAACTCGGAAGTGCAAGTGGTTCGACCACTAAGATATTGAGCCCTCAAGAGTGGCATCAGATCATGCTATATGTGTTGACCAACCTTGAAGAGGTGGTGCCGTACATGAAGCGATTTCTTTGTGAGTTCTGGCGTCAATCAAGGGATCCTACCTAGCAGGAATGTGATACCCTTCTTAGACAGGGCGCAGGGAATGGATCGCCCACTTTCATTGCTTGGTTCAAACAGTAGGTACCGTCCAATCTAGCTCGTACTTAGTTTGTCATTCGTAGTTGTTCTTACGTGCAAATAATATAACGATCTATCGTGCTTGAACTTGTAGGGTCATAGGATGAGTGCCGAGTTGAGACAGGTTGCCGATGGCTTTGACTATAGGGTCAGGTCATATTCTGGTTATGACGTTAATGGATATCGTTTTTGGACGAGAAGCCATGAGGCAAGTCGACCCAATCGAAAGACCACAAATTCTGGAGTTTTTACTCCCGGCCTTGATAATGTTGAGTATTATGGAAGAATTAAAGAAATATACGAACTCAGTTTTCATGGTTCCAAACCTCTCAATCCCGTCATATTCAAATGCCATTGGTTTGATCCAGATGTAATGAGACGGACATATTCTAATCTTGGGCTAGTGGAGGTCCGACAGGATTCTGTCTTACCAGGAGACGATGTCTATATTGTGGCCCAACAAGCCATACAAGTTTATTATCTCCCATATGCGTGCCAAACCAAGGAGCATCTTAAGGGTTGGTATGTTGTGCACAAGGTATCACTGCATGGCAAAGTACCTATCCCAATCGATGAGGATTACAACTTAGACCCAAACACACATGATGGAGAGTTCTTTCAAGAAGAGGGGCTAGAAGGACGATTTGAGATAGACTTAACCGAAGCAATCGGAACGGAAGTTGAAATGGTTGTTGATGAGGAGGAGGAGGAGGAGGAGGAGGATCAGGTGCAAAATGCGAAAGACTTATAAATGCTAGAAGCATTACATTTAGGCAATGTCAATGATGATAGTTATGCTTCGGATAATGCGGACTATGACATGGTTGATAGTGATGATGAGACTTATGATCCAGCTAATCCTGATGATGAAGATTACTTTTAATCAATGTAATACTATATTATTATGTAATTATGTTTTATTTATTTTGCATCTCTTTCTAAGTATGTCATGTTTATCTGTACTTATTGGTTTACTCTTCTTAATTTCAGGTGATTGAACAAAGATGGTGGGCGGTGGTTACTTGAGGAATGTACGGTCCCTTTACTCTAGGGCGAGGAGTGCCCCTGCACCGTCTGATGTAGCAGAGGGGTCGTCACGGAGGGGGAGGGGGAGGAGGGGGAGGGGGAGCTCACAGGGGCCCTCGTAGGATGACACGGAGGAGGAGGCACAGTTGCCTACACAGGATGAGGAGGTGCAGGAGAGGGACGAGGAGTCGCAGGAGGAGGACGAGGAGGCGCAGCACACCGCCTCTGGTTCCGCGGGCTCTGGTTCCGCAGCCTCTGGTGCGTCGAGAGTCTACTTGCGAGGTCCCCCGAGTCTCCCTCACCGACCGATACCTCATGACAGGCGCCCGCTGATTACTCTCGATAAGGATAGGTAACTTTAAATGTTTTCACCGCTTCTACATGTTATATGTTCAAATCTGGAATAGAAACTAATGATTTTTCTTAATCACTTTGTGCAGGGGTAGGAAGATTGTGCACCCTGGAGCTTCTCACAAGCGCACCGTCAATGGCATCATCGGTATTCTATGCAGGCAACACTTCCCTGGCATGGTTGAGTACGGCGGAGTGTGGGAGACGGCCGATACGTTTGAGCACTACGCCGCGGCCCCCGATGCTGAAGATCGGGAGGGCAGGGTATTCAGCAACAAGGCGGAGCGGGTGAAGAAAGAGCTGTGGGTAAGTGCTCAATAAATTGCATATTAATTGCACAATTTTACACCATAAATGAATGAGATCCATTGTGTTTGTATATGTATGATTTCTTCAGATGCGAGGCTGGTAAAGAGGGTGAGGCGGATGTGGTGATCACCAACTGCTGCAAGAAACTAGTCTGGGAGATGCACTACGAGGCGTGTATCCAAGCCGTCAGAAATTACCACGCCACTGTCCTTGGACAGAGGGTCACCAAAGAAGAAGCAAGAACAATTTATTTGACTCCGGAGCAGTACATACAGGTAAAGAACAGAACACCGTGGCTTGATTCTTTTTCTACATTAGGACGGCTTAATTTTATCTTCTAATATGTCATGCATGTACTTGGTGTCTTGTAGGTGACTCCTAATTGGTGCATCTCATATCCCGATTGCTGGCGACGCATAGTGCAAAAGTGGTGCTCCGAGGAGTGGGAGGAGAATCACGTTGCTTGCCGGGAGTGACGTTTGATGATGACAGGTGTAGCACACCATCAAGGCTGCCGCAACCTCAGCGGATACGCTAAAGCATGGGTACGCGAATACATTTATTTAATCTAACACACAATTATGCATGCTTTCTAATCATCTTGTTGCTTTTCTCGCAGTCATCATCACATGGTGGCCAGCCTTGCAACCTCTTCATGGCATTTGCTCTATCCCACAAGGGAAAGGCGACCTCCGACGTCAGCTACAACCCGGAGGATGGGTCCGAGGCATACAGCAATGCGAGCATCCACACCCACCTCAGTGAGTACACATCAATGGCAAGGGAGGTCCATGGCCCAAAATATGATCCCACCACAGAGGACCTTGACACAGAGATCGTCATGAGGGTGGGAGGAGGTAAGAAGAAAGGACGGTACTGTGGCAGAACCAACCTGAATTACGCCGGCTCAAGTATGCAAGTCCTCTCTCACGGGCTCCAACGTACTTCAAACGGTGTAACCCCTTGGCCTGTCGGGTAACATCCCGATAAACCACCGAATGCAGGATCAAATAAGGTACCTCGCACGAAGGCGAGTCCAGAGATACAAATGCCAACCGTTTTTACATCACAGATCTAATATTACATGGTATACAACCATAGTACAAAAACCTAACTAATTCGAATTTATACAAGACTTTTTCAAAGTTATAGTATCTGCAGCAGAAAATAAACGCGACTCTACAGACGTCGCACAACGGATGTTTGAGCTAAGCCCATGCTCAACATCACTCGGAGGGACCTGTGTTGGCCGGGGACGGATCCCACTCCACGGACCAACCATCGGGAAGGGCATAGGGTCATGGCACAAGCAGAGCAGAGTCCTCTGGGAGATTACCTGGACAAAATTTACATTGCAAGACTGAGTATTCTAATACTCAGCAAGGCTTACCCATTTCATGGTATATTTAGCCATGTAACTTGACTATGAAGGCTTGTAATGGTTCTGGGTTTAATTTCAGCTGAAAAGCAACAAAAAGTAGATCCTTAATTTTCTAATTTTTAGCTTTCAGATTCTAGTTGGTTATCCATTCTAAGTAAGCAATTATAGCTATTCAAACATGGTAGAACTTTTTCAGCAAACATCATCTTTGATCATTATCAAGTTGCTCTTATTACTCTATGTGGCAAAGGGATTAAGCAGTATCAATCTCCATGAGAAACGGACAATTCCTGAATCGAATTTCAGCCTTGCAAGGGTAAAGCTAACTCACACGCTTGGAACATCTAGAGATCGTTCCGAAGCAACCGTTTGCCTTTCATTCCGACTCGTGGATCAGATCCACCACAAGCGACTGTAGGACCATACGCACATTCAATGTGCAGGACGTACGTCTGTAGCGTGACTACATGACCATACTCCTGTCTGCCTGTGCGAAACGTATGCCTACAGTGTGCGTGACTGTAGGACGTACTCACATCCGCTGCGGAACGTACTCCCGCACGTCGGTGCGTGTGCGAAAAACCGAATTACGAGTGGTGGGAGGTATGTCCACTCCTCGGGCCGATTGGTTACTAGGCTTACCGTTACCATATTTCGCGGCATGTGGCTAGTACTTTCAAACGCTTAACCACCGCTACCACACACTACAACCTTAGCCAAATTCATCAACACAGACGGGGTATCATCTCAACCATGATACTTCACATAAATCCCGTCCGTCATCCTTATAGTGATTGCAGGAATGTAAATATTGCAAGTCCTATATCACGCGAGTGATAGAAAATCACCCGACTTCTACCGGTCCTATTAGCCGAGCATCTATGCGACAAGAACTCAGGCACAATACATAGGTTCCTAGGATGCAATGCATCTAGGGTTCCATTTCATCTCCTAGACTTAATGCAAGATATAATATATAAGTATAAGATTGCATAATGTAGTAATTTAAAATACTGGGTTATGCACCGGGGCTTGCCTTCGTTGGTGGGGCTAGAGTCAGGGATGTTAGTATTATTATCTTCCGAACTTTGGTTCGGGGCTTCAGATAATCCCTTAGTGACGTTCACTTGGTCTTCAGAAATATCCTCTACAGACTCCTGGGAGATCTCGTAGGTACCGTCTACAGAAGTAATTATATCTACATGTAATGCAATATTACATTCAAAGTGTGCACATAAAACTATTTTACTTCACGATAAAGTTGCAATCCAACACTCATTTAACATATTACTCATATAACAACTAAAAAGATTTGAAACTAAACTTAGGTAGATCTTTAGGTGGACAACTAATTAAAATTGACTATTTGTTGAGGATTACAACAGAGCTGATTGGAAACAACAGGGTTTTAGCCGATAGAATCGGCAAAGGAGGGAGTTATATACATAGTTTTTAGGAAATCTGCTGATTTCTGTTTGGAAGAGAAATCGGCAGGAGCGGTCCCTGTGTATGATCAGAGGGGATTAGCCGATTTTGGTTCACCTGAGGTCAAATCGGCTGATATAGAGAGGAACGTTGAAGGTACAGTACTCCAAGGATAGAAAAAGAAAAGATCTTGCTGATTGGATTATCAGTATGTTTCTGGTCTATCCGATTGGTTGGTGCATTAGCCTTGGCCTTAATCGATTCATGTGCATCAGGTCTAGCCGATTGGATGTCTACTGGTGCTAGCTGATTGGCTAAAGCTGTATCGGCCGTGCCTAACAGAGACTCTTATTGTGCTAACTTGCCGATCTGTGGTGGTGTGTTTCGGCAGGTGCAGCCGATATGTCATCTAAATCGGATGTCTAGCTGATCACTGCGCGCATCGGCTTAGCCGATTTGTGGTTTTAGCAAGCTAGTCGATCTGTGAATATCGGCACGCTAGTCGATCAGTGCATGTAACTATTCAATATTGGAAGTAGCCGATTGTGCAACAACTACTCGACTCGTGTAGCATGTAACTATCCGATTGCGCATTGGTAAACTAGTCAAGAGTGTGAACATCAGCCGAGCTGATATGTGCGCATGTACTAGATTTGTGAATCGGTACAAGTAGTCGATCAGTGCATTTGCAAACTAGTTGAATAGTGAACATCGGCTGAGCCGATTTGTGTACGTGTACTAGTCGATCGGTGAATCGGCATACTAGTCGATTTAGTGCATCGGCACATTAGCTGATTTACACATCGGGTAGAACTAGTCGAGTGATGTATTGGCATAGCTAGTTGATTAGTGCGAGTAACTAGCCGATGGTGCATTGGTAGATTAGTCGAACTACGTATCCTTATGGTCTGTGTCTCAGCGTATTCAGCCGATTGGTGGGTCAGCTGTGTAGCCGGTTTTCATCCTTAATGTTTTCCTATATCTACTGGGGTATATCAGCCGTGTAGCTGATTGTCCTATTCTGCATTGATTGTGCCTAACTGAGATGTATTTAAGTGTTATCCTAGGTAACTAGGTGTAGTTGCATCGGCTTGATTACGTCAGTACAACATACAGCTGATGGGGTCATCTAAACCAGATCTGCTATAAGAACCAGGTAGAACAGAACACTAATATCGGACTAGGCTGATGAGAACACAAGCGCGGAACTAGACTAAAAAGGATGTGGCTGATGGGGCTTGTGCCGATAGATTTGTAGCTAAAGAGGGGGTGTGGTGGGTAGGCATATAGCCGATGGGTGTCTTACCGACGCGCAGCCAAAAGGCACGTGGCCGATAAGGGTGTGTTCTATGGGTGTATAGCTGAGGGGGTGTAGCCAAATATCTTAGCCGATAAATCAGCCGATAGAAATGTGCTGACAGAGAGGGGTAACTAAGGATTTTGATAAAAAAGGGGCTCTAAAAGATTGTAAACCAGACAAGAATAAAAAACATTCTATTTACCAAACATATCATTCACTCTTCTACTGGGCAGTCATTTATCGAGTATTGACTAACTTAATTAGCTACACTAAACAACATGTTTAACTACGTAAAATAAATAGGGCTGATTTCATTTTAACCTAATAGATATGGTTTATAAACTATAAACAACTGATCTTAAGATTAAGATCTGATGTTACAAAGATTATCACAAACAGAACAAACAGAATCAAATTTACCCTAAAATTTTCAAAACATTTTATGTAGTAAATAAATTAGAATAATTATTGCAAACAGTTAACACCTAGAACATGTTTCATTTTTACAGAATAAACTACTATAGAACTGAGGTTGAAACTTTTATCAGCTACAGATAAAGCGATTTCTAAGGTACTGTAAATTTATCAAGATTTTTATCTTCACAGAAACTATGCCACAAAAATAAACAAAAACAACCCTAACAGATTAAGAGTTATTTATAACTATAGATATATACAAGATCTTGTTCTAAAATTTTGTGAACAGGTTACACTACCCAAGAGAAACGCCTCAAAATATTTTCATAATTTTTCATAAGCAAGAACTAGCATAAATGAATTATCTTCGAAAACAAGCATAAGTCCATAACTTGATGTATAGCCTATTAATCCTAATATTTTTACTATGGATTACACATGCAAAAAAAGGAAGTTAGGGTATCAATTTCAGATACAAACATTAACAGAAACATCCTTAAATAAAATCTAAGCATTTCATCAACATATAATAAGGGTACTCGAATTTCTAAGAAATTGAGCAGTAAAGAATCGAAACTTTTACGCAGAGCTACACATAGGACATACAACCTAAGTTCAAAAATTCAGCCACAACACATGCATATAACATGAGATACAAATAAAACACTTATTTCATAATATTTAATCTACATCAGAAAATACACACATACAGCTCAAACTCCCTATATAAAAGTAGTCAAATTTAACTCAAGGATTCAAACAAAATTGGTTTGGCATTTTTCTGAATTTTCTACATATTTTTGAAGTTCACAGCTTTTGAATTGGGGGGAGTTCTGGAATCTTGCAAGGACATCCTTGAAACTTTTGAAATCCTTTCAATCAGGTCCTTAGCTCGTCGGGGAAGAAGAGCAGGAGCAGCACCGGCCAAATTCCGGCGAGGGAAGCGATGGGGGGTGGAGGAGGAGTGGTCAGAGAGCATTAGGAGCTCAAGGTGCACCTTCAGGGGGTCTTGGGAAGGGAAGGGGATGACCGGAGGTGGGGTTCCCACGGTGGCTGAGGCGGCGGCACGGAGGAGCTCGTCGACGAGGAGCTTCCCAGCGAGAAAGGCAGCCAAGCTTGGGTCTGATAGCTGCAGCAGGAGGAGAGGGAGCTACTGAATTGGTTGGATCGATGGGAGGTAGGGCGGAAGGACGGGCTCGACAAGAACAGAAGCTCACCGGCGAGGAGGTAGCGACGGCGAGGTGGTTCCGGTGGCTGGGGTGCTGGAGGGTGGTGAAGAAGCTGCTGGGAAGCTTCTGCGGAATGATGTAGTGCTGCTGGTGCTCTTGGCGGACGCGGAGGGGCTCTGTGGCGGTAAGTCGACAGTGAGGCCGAGCGGCGGCAGAGCTTGAGCTTGCCAGCGCTGTGGGAGACGATGTTCGGGCACGGGAGAATGAAATTGGATGGGCTGGGGAGCACTAGTGGGTTGTCGTGATGCTGCAGGAGTATTGGATCAGGGTTGAGAGGCGGCAACAGCGGCTGTCGACGGCGAGAAGTGGTTGCGGCGGAGGTCCGGCGAGGAGCTACGCTCGGGGAAAGGAATTGCCGTGGAAGAGAAGCGCGTGAGTGAGTAAAGGAGATCGTGGAGCAGCTGTGGAGCAGGTTATAAGGTCGAGAGGGGTGCTGCGCGTGTGAGCAGGAGCTGGCGACGGCGGTGGCGAGGTGGCGGTTAGCAGTGAGCTCGGGTGGTCGTGGCGCTCGCGGAAGAGGGCAGCAGGGGAGGGGAGCAAGGCTGGGGAAGGGAAAGAGCGACGCGTGGAGTCCGCCCGAGCAGGAGGTGGCCCAGGGGAGGAGCTAGAGCGGCGGTGGGCGGCGCTGACAGCTGGCGGCAGAGCAGGGGAACAGAGAAACAGAGGGGCGCCAGAGAAAGAAGAAAGAGAGGAGGGGGTCCGGGGGAATGGTTTGCAAAATTACAAAAATCCTAGGGGCTTATTAGTAAACCATAATTTCCCATAAATCTAGGGCTCAAACAAGAATATGACCCAAAATGAGAGTTGTACAACTTTTCAAGCTCTACAACTTTATTTTAGAATTCAACTTCAAAAACTCAAAGGGTACAGCTTTATTTAAAAACTTTGGACTCAAATCAAACTTTCCATAGTATTTGTCCTTAGTTAGATAAATTTCATATAACTTTGGACTTAATTGGAAGTTCAGGTAATGTAATGATGACAAATATTTTTACACTTTGACCCCTAGTAACTTTGAAAGTTACTTTTGTAATTCCAAAACTTTTTATATAAAAGGACTTGTACTTTTGTAAAATTACATAAACACACTTATTTTCATAACTTTACACAAATTTTCACACAATTCAACACATACATTTCAAATTAAACTCTTGGGTAAATACATTTTTTTACAGGGTTTAAAGTAAGTAAAATGTGTTTGCAAAACAACCCTTCACCTATTCTAAAGTTACCTCCCATCCAATTACATTTTACAAAAACAACCCTAGTTTTTCCGTAATTATAAAAAATACCCCTTTTACTTGCATTTAAGTTTTTAAAAGCTTCACATAAACACACACAAGCTTTACACTAACAAGCACATACTTCACACTAACAAATAATGTGCCTAGTTTACAAGTACTTGAACTGTCACAGGTACTGGATTGCCAATGGCGCAATCGACTCGTCCTCTACTCCTACTCTTTCTCAGATTCGAGCAAGGAGCATGAGTGCGAGCCCAGCCATACGACCTCAGCAGGACACTTCACGCCATTAGATACAGGCACTCTAGGTTATTCCTTCTTTATCCGTCGTTCGTTGATTATTACATACCTTTTCTTTGCATTACTGTAACATTGGGGTGAAAACTGTGCAGAGCCGGCTGGAAGAAGAGATGAGGAAACGACAGGAGTTGGAGCAAAGGATGACTGATGTACCTACTTACATGTAGAGTCTTAGCGCTGCAACGGGTGTACCTCCGCCAGCTTCTCTGTTCGCGCAACCTCCACCACCTGATCTGTACTCTACTCCTGTGAGTGGGGATAAGTTGTATTTATGTATGATCATCATTTATCTTGTCTCACATGCAATCTCTTCTCCTCTGTGTAGAGACAATCGGCGGCATCAAATGATCCGCATGCTACGCTATCTCCAAATCAGGCAACTCCAAATCAGCCATCTCGAAATCTTCGTATGTGACATTGGAAAGACTTGTTGGCGATGGCAAAGAGACTAGTTGTTGTAAAACTTGTATTGCACTCTGTAGACTTGGCATTTGAGAACCTTTATCGTTGTTAACTCTTGTGTGGTAAACTTGTGTATGTGATTTTAGTTGTGTGATGATGAGACTTTGGTAAATTTAGTTGTGTGACGATAAGACTTGGGTGAATTTGGTTGTGTATGTGAAATTTCAAATAATATGCCTGTGTGAATATGTGCCTGTGTAAAATGGAGGCTCCCCATCCGGGGACGGAGAAAAAACAAAATAAAATCTTTAAAAAAATACACTGCTGAGTGTAGAGGAAAGGCACTCGGCAAAGTGACCTAAACTTTGCCGTGTGCCAAGGGCAGACACTCGGCAAAGTGACCTAGTCTTTGCCGAGCGCCACGTCCCAGTCACTCGGCAAAGAGCCTAGTCTTTGCCGAGTACCAACTCAAGGGCACTCGGCAAAGACGCCGTCACGGCCCCAAACGGCGTCACGGCTACTTTCTTTTGCCGAGTGCCATCCCGGACACTCGGCAAAGCCTTTGCCGAGTGCCCGACAAAAGGCACTCGGCAAAGACGTCTTTGCCGACAAAATCGCTGCCGAGAGTCCTTTTCCGAGTGTTACACTCGGCAAAGCCTTTGCCAAGTATAATTGGGGCTTTGCCGAGTGTCCTAGACACTCGGCAAAGGGCCTGAATCCGGTAGCGTCGACGCGGTGTATCTAAAACCCTGTCGTTCATCTATATTGGCATCTTTCTAATCACTTATAAATCTGCATCATTTTTATTTGTACTCTCAGCGTGTTCATTTATGTGGTCATCCCCTCTCACGGATAAATGTGTGCCATTTCTTCTTGTGCTCTCCAGATCTCTCCGGAGGCTAATTAATGGAAAGTCAGATGGCGGCGTCACCTCGCTTCACTTGGCAGCCCTTCATGGCCATGCTGAGAGTGTGCAGTTGCTATTAGATCTTGGAGCTTCGGTCTCTGAGGTCACAGTCAATGATGGTTCAACTATTGACCTCATTGGTAAGTATTAAAGAGAAATGGCCAATGTGAACCTGATTCAGTTTGTCATGGAACTTTGACCATCAGTTTGGCATGTAATTGTGGATGACAAGTTGATTTTTCCTGACTTTTTTAATATGATCCTAGATTAACTAATTCCTTCATGCAGGTTCAGGTAGCACTCCTCTCCATTACGCGGCATGTGGTGGAAGTGCTGTCTGCTGCCAAGTATGACGGCTAACTTTTATATTTCATGAGAATTTAAGCAATATGCCAACTCCCATTTACTGATTTCTGCTAAACAGCTCAAACTTGTTTAGTGTCTGTCCATGTTTCTCTTTGCGAGTTTTCGGGGTTTGGCAGTTCAAACTTGTTTAGTGTCTGTCCATGTTTCTCTTTGCTTCTGTGTTTCTTGTCATGTAATATGCATGCAGTCCTCGTGGAGAAGAACTGTTTGTGTACATGACTCGTTCGTCTACTTATATGTGTTCGTCTACTTATATGTGAAGTATATACCATCTGCGAAGGGGTACTTGGGCCAGAATACGCCGTCGAGAGCAAATACTGGTGCGAAGATGCCAAGGTTGCACGAGGCCATGCAATTATATTATAAGTCACGACATAAATCATATTATAAGTCACGACATAAATTATATTATAAGTGAACTGTGAGTATAATGTGTTTCAGTATTAATAAAGGATTTATTAGATTCTTTTTTTTAGAAAAAGAAAGAAACTACGACTTACAATATGGTTGAAACTAAGGGGGCATTTGGTAAAACGGGAGAGGCCACTCCCTGCTGATAGAAAAAAAAGTCTTACAAGGGAAATAAAGAAATTATACTAGATAATCTAGCCAAATTTACTGTTTGACCTAACCATGGCAAACTCATATTTTTAGCAAAAAATTAATATTTTAATAATGATACGTGCCAAACTAATTTTTCAAGAAGTATCCCTTTTGGACAGACCAAGGCTGATCGGTCCAAATGCATCGACATGACTGAGCCGCCACATTGGCGTGGCACGCCAAACTAATTCAGATTATACTTCTTGTCATGGATATTGACCCTGCCTTGCGTCAGCTGTACCCATTGCCCTAGTGGCAACCGGCCATGATCATGGAAGTCTCCCTCAGATAATACAGACCTTATGAGGCTGAAAAGAAAAGGTGGGAGCTCTCCATCTCATGGTTATTATTAAGTGCTACATCAGAGCTCAGATTAGGGGAGTAATCCTAAAAATATATGGCTCTAATGGAGGACCATTCCAAGTTGTTTACACAACGCCGTGGCAGCACCTTAATCATGGAGACATTCCCAGGGTCTGCTAAGAATGGATCCCATTGACCGATTACTAGCTGTATTTCTTCGAAACAATCCTAGGATCGACCGCTTTACATTCAAAGAGCTAAGTACCACCACCGGCACAGACTGTCAAATATTTTTTTTAAAAAGATCAAATATTGCCTACAATTAATTTTTCAACGCATCTTCACGTGGTTGCTAGATTAGAGATTTTATTTTATGAAACACATTTTACATACAAACAACTCATAAACACCCACGCATACTCACCCCTATAAATATGTGCACGTGCATGTATTCTATCCTTATGAACAACTTAGATATAGCTTGAGTCGTCATATCAAATTATTATAGCTTAGTACTGGGCGAGATCAAGTTCCACCACACACAAGGAACCTTACCTAGGTAAAGATATGCTCAATTCACCTGCTAGATTGATGGAAACAAGCATTAGGTCACGTGACAGCCATTATACATGTTATCCCTGTCTACATGAACCACGTCCCTGTACTCATTCGCTTGCTGGATTAGAGATTGATAGAAACGAGCATCAAGTCACGTGCGTGACAGCCATTATACATCACTATAGAAAATAATTTGTAAGCGTGCCTTTTTTTTTTAAGGAGCGGCCGGAAATGTGATCCACTCGTACAAACAGAGATTATTAATGTAGCTTTCGATCCGTCCTAGGAATAGTATTTTTAGGGCTGGGTGGCAGGACGATCCGTCTTTGGAAATAGCCATCATTTTTAGTGCTATTCAAAAGTGGATGATGGCCTTACCCATCCGTGGAAATAACGGCTATTTCTAGGGACCGTTCGCCCTGTAGCTCGGGCCGAGCTACAGGGCGAGCCGCCCCTAGAAATTAGTTTTCAGGGGCAGGTCACACCCCCTACCTACTCCTAGAAAAGTTTTCCATAAACCTCATATTTTCTACTATCTTAGCCCTAATTTTTTATATATTTATAGTTCATTATAACTTAAGTAGAAGTTTCATTTTTGTATTTTTGCTATATTCTACGATTAAATGAACTTTCTGCATCAAAAAAGAAAAATCAGTAGTAATACGTAAAGGAGGTCCAAACTTTCCGTAAATTGGCGTCGCATCATAGTTTAGCTGTGTAACATTATCATAAAAGATTCAAAACGTTCTACATAGAGTAGACTGTACATTCTTCATAAACTCATCAACTTCCCACATTAATATCTTATATAACTCAAACCACACATTTAGGTTTCCACGGTCTTAACCCTATATATACATATATATACATATATATATTGAAATATGCCTGGCTCAATTTTCTCTAAATTTATATTTTTCTATAACCTTAGTGCAAAAGTTTTATTTTTTTATATGTTTTGCTATATCCTACTATTTGAATGAATTTTTAGTAAAAAATGATTAACAGGGGCGGGTAACGTCACCACCCATTTCAACTCTCCTTGCGCTCCAGTGACTCCGCCACCCAGTCTCTCGTGGCCGCGCCCTCCGCCAACCGCCCTCTCCACGGCTGTCCTCCCCGCGCGACGCCTCCCCATGCAGCTGCCCACCCCGCGGCGACGCCCTCCCCGTAGTTGTCCTCCCCCCGCGCAGCACCCTCCCCGTGGCCATCCTCCCCGCGCCGCGCACTCCTCGCGACCGCCCTCCCCACAGCGGTGCCCTCCCTGCGGCTGTCCTCCCAGCGTGGCGCCCTCCCTGTGCAGCCACGCACCCCGCTATGGTGCCCTCCTCGTAGCCGCCCTCCCCGCAGAAGTTCTGTCCCCACGCGGCCACTGTCTAAAAATTCCGAAACAAATTGCCAATTTTTTGGCGGACTAGATTTTGTTTCCAGGGGCGGGCCATGCCATCAACCGTCCCTGAAAAGTGATTTGCAGGGTCGGGTCATGCCATCACCCGCTATTTTTAGGGACGGATCATGCCGTCCCTACTACAGGAGCAGACATATTACCCGCTTCTGCAAATAATTATTTGTAGCTGCAAAATGCAGGAGCGGTAGAGCATGCGCCCCTGCAAATACCATTTCAACCAGCCCTAAAAACCATTTTTGTGACTGCATGCGTCTCTATCTACATTAACCACGACCGTGTACTCATGTGAGCTGTGTTCAAAAGATACGTATGTGCGCTGTATATGCAAGTGCATGGAGGGCTTGGTCTCACTACTATAGATCTCTTCATTCATCTTTGATATTTGTCCCGGCTGCTGTTGGATCCGGGACTAATAAAGATTTTAGTAACGGGTCCAACAGCTAAGGCCGGGGGAAGAAGAGAGGGGTCTTTTATTCCGGTTGAAACCTACCTTTAGTCATGGTTGGAGGGTCCAACCAGGACAAAAGGCTGCGATACCCTTTTAGTTCCGGACGAAGTCTACAGCCGGGACAAAAGACGAGCCGCCGATGCATGATCTCTTTTATTTTAATTTCATTCTCTGACTCCCTCTCCCTCCCTCCTTATCTTCACCACTCAGTCACTCTCCCCACACTTATCCTCTCCCCTCTCCTGAAGCATCCCCTCATCCGAGGTGACTTAAATGTGATATAAAAATCAGTCCCAGGAGGCTGATACACATTTATTACATCAGATGGTACATTACCGTACAAACCTCCGAGGAGGCGGACACTCGAAACAAACGATAATCAGTAATAAAACAGCTATGGTGATACACCAAAGCACGACCCACATGGGATCCAGCTCGGGCTCAGAGTAACACGCTAGCAGAAGCATCTTGCGGAGGGCTAACACCACAGGCAAGGTTGGGTGCGGATGCAACCTTTACTCGACGTCTTCAACAACGAAGTTCGGGTCTTCCTCTGAAGAAAACCTCAAATATATATATATCGGGTGAGTACAAAGGTACTCAACAAGTCCAACCACACCCACGGAGGGGAAATAATAAAGATTATGCACGGGTTTGTCAAGGATGAGGCTAGGGTTCATTTGCGATAAAGCGAGGTTTTACACATGCAAGGGTTCATTTAATAAAAGAGTTTTCTCAAGACAGTTTTTTTATAGTAATCGAATAATAAGTGGGGTTGATCCTACACAAAGGATTCCAAGTTTTAATGCTACCGGACTCCACGTCCTGAGCGTCCTGAGCCTCTTGCGTGTTGATGTGGTTGATGCGGGCTCATCCGAAGGACTGCTGGGGCGGCCCCATCAGTTAGTTGTTGTTGCCGGTATTGTTATTGCGGATGGGTACACGATTGGCTCCTGATAAAGCTGGCCTTGGTCCATTCACCGAGTTGGAGAGGGCTGATGCTGCCGTCTTGTTATTGGCATATGGGCAATTGGCAATGAAGTGCCCTGTCTCACGGCAGTTGAAGCATGCTCGGGCATTGCTGCTGGCAATAACTTGGCTTGCATTGCTTTGTGGGGCCTTCATGGTGTTCTGGCTCTTGAACTGTCTAAGCTGGGTGCTGGGGGCTTGAGACCCAGTAGCTTGTGACTGGGTCCTATACTGCATAGGGGCTTGGGACTTAGTCACTGGAGGGCCAAAGTGCCTCGGTTTCCGGAAACGGTCCTGCTGGCGAGCCTTGGTTTCTAGGAACATAGGCTTATTGTCTCTCTTTTCCTCTGCCATGGCTCTCTCGGTGATGATAGCCATGTTCATCAGTGTGTTGAAGTCTGGGTAGATGCATGGGGAAAGCAGCTTCTTAAGTTCTGCATTTAACCCCTTTCTGAACATATCCTGCTTCTTTTCATCCTTGTCTACCTCCTCTGGTGCATAGCGAGCTAGTTCTATGAACTGGTATGTGTACTCCTCAACGGACTTGTTGCCTTGTTGCAGCTCACGGAACTCATCTGCCTTGCGCTTCACGGTGGCTGCTGGGATGTGATAGCGACGGAACTCATCCACAAACTCCTTCCAAGTGATAGTGGAGGCATCCTGAGCAGCTGCACAGTAGTTCTCCCACCAAGCCAAGGCAGTTCCAGTGAGCTGGTGAGCAGCCAAACGGACCTTGTCACGGTCTCCATGCTCAAATGGTTTGAGTTTTCTCTTGATAGTACGCAGCCAAACATCTGCATCCAAGGGGTTGTAGGATCCTGCAAAGGTGGGTGGCTTGGTCCTCAGAAAAGCCGTCAGTTTGTCGTTTGTACTCTGCTCACGGGGTCTTGGGTTGGTGGTGACATTGGTCAAAGCTGCCAGTAGGAGGTTCTGGTTGTTCAATACTTGCACCAGGTCAATGGCCGATGGGGGTGGGGCATGACGTGCTCCTACTTGGCTTTCTCCTCCCTGCTGGCTCACTTCCTGATCTTCTTGATCTTCATGGCCGGGGGCTTATCCTTGCATACCCTGTTGTCTCTCCGCACTCGGAGTGGCATGTGCCTATCTTTGGGGGGTCCTGATGTTACGCCTGGGGGCCATCTGTGGATTAGGCAAAACCCTTATGGGACTTAGATTTGGAATCAAGTGATACTTTATTTGCGTATTTTCGAAAAGGCAGACTCCACCTACTGCCGACAATCGCACAGCCTAACAAGCATCAAGCGCAAATAGTTTTATTTATCACGCTGGGGTACAACACTTGGGAGGGTACAGGTAAAACACGCACTACACGGTCGGGTGCAAAGGGCACAATAGATGGGTGGGCACAACTCTAAGCTTGGGGCCGGGATGGCTTCATCCCCGGGGCACCTCTAAGGCATACTACTCATGGGCGAGTCGTCTTCCGGGGCGGAGTGCACTTCTAGTGGAATGAGTAGCTCTTCCTCGTCGTCCTCGAGGATCTCATTTTCTCGGGGCTGTTCGACAGCTCCTCCTTCTACGGCTGCAGCTGTCCTTTCAGCACCTTCAGGTGGAGCTTGGGGGGTCCCAAAAAGTCCTCCCCATCCTGTGATGGGTGTTCCAATTAGGACTTGGGTCTCCCCGATTGCCGGGACGGGCGTTCCACTGTTGGTCCATTCTTGCATGTGCCGATCCTGGATCTGCCTGAGGCTTTCATGAGCGACGGCTTTGCTACTTATAGCGGCCACGGTCCTTGCTTCGGCTTGAGCCACCCGGATTTGGTGCATCCTCACTGCAAGCTCAGCTTGCTCGGCCCGGTGGGTTTGCTCCCTTAAAATTCGGGCTTGCTCGTCGAAGAGCTTATCCAAGGAGACGAGGTAGGCGACCACATGGTACAAAAGGTCTTCTTGATGGCGGCGCCGTTCCAAGTTCCTCATGCGGGCCTGCCAGACCTGCATCCTGATGACCGGAGGAAAAAGCCTCATTGGTGTGGGAATGAGGTGTTCCTCGAAGATCCGGCACAGGTAACGGAGAGCCTTTCGGATGGCCAAGGGATAGGCATCCCGATGTTGAAATCCTGTGGCAGTCACTCGCCACAGCTCAATGTCGGGGTGGTGGGTGCTTCTGGCGATGGAGAGAACCACCCTACAGCGAAGAGTGCCGAGGTGTTCGTACTCTCTGCTGTAGTACCTTGGGCGCTCGGTAACACCGAGGCGTTCCAGGGAGTTGATCAAAAGGCGGGGAAAACCAGGTTCTTCTTGGCAAACGCCCTGGGTCCACCCATTCTCAGCCATCTGAAAACAAAGGTAGAGTGAACAAGCCTTGCGCACATGGTAGGGTACAAGAAGGATAGATGGTCTTTATTAGGATCGGGTACATTTCCCAAGGATACATTAATACTAGGGTGATAGCTCTAGCTTAGGTACTCTACTCTCCCCAAGGGAATCCTTCCCCGATCCGGTTAGGTCGCTTCTTTGGCGGAAGACATTGCTCCAATACCTCCTCTTTGGTCTGAGTGCTCTTATCCCAATGGGTTTCCTCGGGTTCTCCTTCCAGTAATCTAGCTTCTCTTCTGTGCGCCTTGATACGTTCCCTTTCTTGAGCGTTGCTTCGCCATATGTCTCAGAGAGAGGCTAGGGAACTCTCAGCTTGAGCCTTAGCTTCTATTGCTCTCCTGCATTGAATTTCCAACTCTTGCTCTGCCTTTTCTGCCCTACGGATTTGGTGCTTCAGTTGTTTTGTCTGTTCGCTATAAAGTCGGTCTAGGCCGGTGAGGTAAATGGACAGGTGGGAAACCGTATCTTCTAGTTCTTCTTCTTCCCTCCCTTATCCTCTCATCCGGGCAATCCACGAGCATCCTCTCCCTCCAGCAGGTGGGAAAAATCCCATAGGAGTTCGCTGAAGATGATGCCTATAGACCACGCGTAAGCGTCGCAGGACTTTTCGGGCAGCCTTTCGGTAGGTATCTGGGAACCCAAAGCTAGTGGTGGAGATGAACCAGGGATCCACGTCGGGGTAAAGTGTGCTTTTTCCCACGAAGATCATCAGGTCACACCGAAGGGTCCCTCTGAAGTTGTGCTCCCGGTAGGTGTACTCCGGTGGGTCCACAACTCCGACGCGTCCCAGGCTGAGTAGCAATAACTTCGGAAGGCCAGGCTCTGCGGGGCAGATCCCGTCACTCCATCCATTGTCAGCCATCTGGAATC
This sequence comes from Panicum hallii, assembly GCF_002211085.1. NCBI lineage: Eukaryota > Viridiplantae > Streptophyta > Magnoliopsida > Poales > Poaceae > Panicum > Panicum hallii. Next base: position 9,030,221 of record NC_038047.1, on the reverse strand, counting down.
AGACAAGGGCCAAAGGTAAGTGCCATGTGGAAAGGTGAGCTAAGTGGGGAAAGATCTAGCAGGAAATAGCTTAGAAAATGTCCTCAGTCTTAAGGGTCGCGTCCTACGGCCAACCTACGGCTCTGATACCACCTGAAGCGTCCCCTCATCCGAGGTAACTTAAATGTGATATAAAAATCAGTCCCAGGAGGCTGATACACATTTATTAAATCAGATAGTACATTACCGTACAAACCTCCGAGGAGGCGGACACTCGATACAAACGATAATCAGTAATAAAACAACTATGGTGATACACCAAAGCACGACCCACATGGGATCTAGCTCGGGCTCAGAGTAACACGCAAGCAGAAGCATCTTGCGGAGGGCTAACACCACAGGCAAGGTTGGGTGCGGACGCAACCTTTACTCGACGTCTTCAACAACGAAGTCCGGGTCTTCCTCTGAAGAAAACCACAAATATATATATATATATATATATATCGGGTGAGTACAAAGGTACTCAACAAGTCCAACCACACCCACGGAGGGGAAATAATAAAAATTATGCACGGGTTTGTCAAGGATGAGGCTAGGGTTCATTTGCGATAAAGCGAGGTTTTACACATGCAAGGGTTCATTTAATAAAAGAGTTTTCTCAAGACAGTTTTTTTATAGTAATCGAATAATAAGTGGGGTTGATCCTACACAAAGGATTCCAAGTTTTAATGCTACCGGACTCCACGTCCACAGTAGCTTACTGCACAACTGCCGGGCACTTTCAAAACAACTCACGCCACAAAGCCAATCATCCCAAAATATCTATTGAAGTGACCATGCCGTAATGCGTCCAATACCGTGGACATGGCTATTCGAATAGATTTTTCACTCTGCAGAGGTGGTACACTTTACTCACAAGTAGGGTACCGCACTACGAACACCTTAATGTCGCGGCGGATCCTAACAAAGCCATTACCCACCTTAGCCGAATCTAACTAGCCAACACGGAAGCTACCATGGGGTTAATGACCTATCAACAAGGTCATAACCGGGACATAACTCACACAGATCGTATTCCTTCTCCATGGTCTCCCGTTGCTGACCCGCTCTCCTTTTGGCTAGCAGAACAACTAGTGGGGTTTATGCTAAGCCGTTGCCCACACAACGGTCGAGTGGTTGTACGATAAATGGGTTAGGCAAGATGACACCTCAGTTCATCCTTATATTGACCAGACGGACATCTCCTGACCATGCTCAACCACAAAGGTACAAGCACACTAGTGGCATTTCACACAGAAAACGCCGTCCATCTCGTCAGATCATATCTTTCCTTTATTTTCCCAAAATCCCATTTTATCTTTTACACTTGTACCCTTATTTTTGGTAAAGCGCTTGTGGTCATGGTTCAAAATATAATAAAGGGAATAACAGGTAACAAGCATCTCTAGCAGTACTTAACGTCTAACAGAGCAAATCCTAGGTCATCAAGGGATAGTCATAACAATCAAGGGGTGGCTATCCAACCATGTCTTGCAATAAAATGATGCATTTTATAAAATAGGCCAACAGGTTGCGTTTATAACACTAGGATAAATATGCATCAAAGGATGGGATTGGACTTGCCATTCACAAAGCCTTCCGGGAAGTCCTGATCGAGGTACTGTCCGTCGGGTTCGGGCTCGCGGTACTGGTCCTCGGACTCTTGCTCGCAGTACTGCTCGTCGATGGGTTCTCCCTTGGTCACTTCGTGTGACACCCTAGGTGTCAAATTTGTGTCACATTAGGTATGAAATGTGATGCATGTGTTGATTTGTACAAGATTGGATGTATTTGAAGAAGTAAGACCTTATGTGTAATTTTATAAAAAAAATATGAGTCCTTTTGTGCAAAATGCATGAGTTATAAAAGTAATTTTCAAAAGTTACTAGGGGCCAAATTATAAGAATGCAAGTAATCATGACTTACCTGGAAACTTGCATTAAGGCCCAAAATTATGTGTGTAAATATGTAGCAAGGACAAAATCTTATAAAACTTAAAGTTAGTCCAAAGTTTCAAAATAAAGTTGCATACCAAGAGTTTTGGAGTTCAAACCCTAAAGCAAAGTTGTAGAGCTTGAAAAGTTGTACAACTTTTATTTTGGTCATTTCTTCATTAGAGCCCTGTATCAGTGGGAAATTTAGTTTTACTTTCAGGCCCTTGAAGATTTTACAATTTGCAAACAGGTCCTTGGCGCCTTCAACCTGTCTTCTTCCTCTGGCCGCCTCCCCTGTTCCTCTGTTCCACGCCCGCCGCCGCCGTTCTTCTTTAAACCCCGGCCGTCAGTGCAGCCCCCCTCGCTCCCCCTCACTCCTAGGCACCGCCCTAGGCCTGCCCCTTTGCCCTAGCCCGCCTCCGTGGCACCTCCTCGCGCCTCCAACGCGCCCAGCGCCGCCGCCGGCACTGCCACCTCCACGCCGCCGTGGTGCTCGGCCGTGCGCCCCTCTCCTCCCTTCCTTTTCCTATAAATAGCACCCCCGGGACCTCTGGGAGCTGTTTCCCCACTCCTTTGCGCCTCTCCCACGCTGCAGCACAGCTCCCCACGCCACCGTGCCGCCGCCGCTCCTGCTTCACGCCGGCGGACCTCCTCCGGCTGTCCTTCCTCCTCCCAAGAACGCCAATAGGTGCGCCCGGATGCCCTCTTTCTCCCCACCCTATTCCCCTTGCTAATTAACCACTCCATCGCCGGAATTTGAGATGGAACCGAGCTCCACCGGCCATCCATGGCAGAAGGACCCAATTGTAAAGCCCCAAATCTTTCCAAGGGTCCAAATGAAAGTTTTCAACCCTTCCTTCCTTTCCAATGTGCTGAACTTTGAAAATTCTTAGAAAATCGTAGAAAAATCAAAAAAATGTAAAACTAGTTGGACTTGAATCTTTATTTCAAACTCTATCACTTTTGTTTTATGACCATGCTGTGAAAATAGATAGTTTGTACTGTATTTAGAATAGAAGTAAATAGATGTTTGTTATTTCATGTGAGTGGTATTTTTGACTTGTAAATTCAATAGAGAATTGTAGGAAATTCCAAAAATTACAAAACCAGTTTTGTTTGAAACTAGGTTTTGAACTCTATAACTTCTATTAAGTGAGTTTGATTTGAGACCAAATAGTTTTGAATCAATGTTGAATCTAAGACATGGGAATGTAATATCCTATCCGTAATTCCAATTTTAATCCTATAGGTTAACTATGTGATCATGATTTTTGTTATGCAACCTCCATTGATTAAATATGAAGTGATGTGGAAATTTCAAACTTAATCTTGATTTATAATTTAATTCATATAAGTTGATCAATTCAATTCGCTTTATATAAAAAAAAATAATAGCTAAGTCTATTTAGTAAAACCTATCTAATTAGATCTTTTAGTCAAAATCTTTTAAGTACACAATAAGCTGTGTTTAAGTTTTCAAAACTTTATAACTCTAATTATTTAGGGTTCACATTCAAATTTGAATTTAATTTAAACTTGAATACTTAATTTCTATTTTCAATTAAATTAATGCTTTAGTCATGGGTTAATGCTTATGATTCAAGGCTTAGATTCCTTTTTATACCGTGAGTTCTTGAGCGTTAACCTTTTGGGTTACAACTTTACCGTGAAATGAGATAAAAGTGTGTGCATCCATTGAACTCCATCTTGCATATCATGTAGACTCGATCTCTCCCTCGCTGACGGAAGTTACCAGCTAATCCCGGAACCAGAAGGAGGTTGTTCTGAAAACCCTGAGGACTTCGTCAGGGAATTCTCGGAAGGCCCGAACCAAAGTTCGGACGTTATTAACTTGACTAACCCCAGCCCCACCAGCGAAGGCAAGCCCCGGACATAACCCACTATTTTAATTATACTGCAATCTATATCTATTTACGTATTCTATGCATTAAGTTCTTAGGAATTGCTTGAAACCCTAGTTGAATTCTCCTAGGAACCGATGTATTGAATACTAGTATTTGAGTCCGGCTAGCTGCTATGCTAATAGGGCCGGTAGAAGTCGGGTGATTTCCTGTCACTCGCGCGATATAGGAATTGTAATGTTTACTTTCCTGTTACCACTATAAGGATGCCGGACGGGAGTTTTGAGAGGTATCATGGTTGAGGTGATACCCCGTCTGTGTTGTTGAATTGGATAAGGTCGCAGTGTGTGGTAGTACGGCTTAAGCGTTTGAAAGTACTAGCCACATGCCGTGAATTATGGGTAAGCGGTAAGCCTAGTAGCCAATCGGCCCGAGGAGTGGACATACCTCCCACCACATGTATTTGGTTCTTCTGGTTACTTATGTTCGATTGGGGAAATACGTGTTGCAAGGGCAACCAGGAATACGGGTTTTGTAGTCGCGCTACAGACGTATGTCCTGCACTTTGGGAGTGCGTATGTTCCTGCAGTCGCTTGTGGTGGACCTGTCCACGAGTCGGAATGAAAGGCAAACGGTTGCTTCGGAACTATCGTGGGATGTTCCAAGCGTGTGAGTTAGGTTTACCTTGCAAGGTTGAAAATTCGATTCTGAATCGTCCGCTTCTCACGAAGATTGAGACTGCTTGATCCCTTTACCACATAGAGTAACAAGAGCAATGTTATGATTATTAAAGATGATGTTTGGCTAAAGATCTTACCATGCTTGAGTAGTTATAGGTGCTCACCTAGAATGGATAATCAACTAGAACCTGAAAGGTAAAAGTTGAAATTAAGGATCTACTCTTTGTTGCTTTTCAGCTGAAACTAAACCCAGAACCATTATAAGCTTTCATAAGTCTAGTTATGGGCTAAGTATACCCAATTCCGGGTAAGCCTTGCTGAGTATTAGTATACTCAGCCTTGCTAGTTATATGTTTTGCAGGTAATGTCTTGAAGACCCTACTCTTCCCTTGCCTTGGCCCTGTGCTCTTTCAGAAGATTGGTCCGTGGAATGGGATCCGTCCTCAGCCAACATTGATGGTATCGAGCGATGTCGTGCTCGGGCTTAGCATGACATCCGTTTTAACGACGTATTGTAATTATCACATATGTTTTCCGCTGCTAAAAACCATAGTTTTAACAGTTTGTAATCTTTTCTCTGAATTTGATACTTTGTACCTCTTTTGGATACCCTTGTAATGTAATTTTCTCTGTGATGTAAAATGTGATGGTGATTGTATCTCTGGACTCACCTTCGTGTGAGGTAACCTTATTTGATCCTGTGTATCGGTGGTTTATCGGGACGTTACCCGACAGGCCAATGGATTATACCGTTTGAAGCACGTTGGAGCCCTCTAGAGTGAACTCGCGTACTTGAGCCGGTATAATTCAGGTTGGTTCTGCCACAGCTGGTATCAGAGCTATAAGGTTACTCTGGAGATACATTTTACCTTAAAAATGCTTTCAGTATAAAAGTTTGACCACCAAAAATGTTTGGCAAAACCGCGTTGAATTCGTTAAGGATTGAGCTTAGTACGTAAAGCCCTAGGGTAATGTTTATAAGGGAAATAGAGGTGGCTATAGTATATGTATATAACCCTAACTACCAGCATTACTTTTCCGTCAAAACTTAAATTCATGCACAACCCAACCTTACTTTCTGTAACGACACCTTCGATCGTGAGGTAAGAAGGTAAGGATCCTCAGCCAACTGAGGCAGCTTGGCCTTCCCGTCGGTGATGCGAACCGAACGCTGTTTCTCAAGCAGTGGCCTACTTGAGATGCTGCCAATGTACCAACTTCGGTTGACTACATTGGGAGTATATAGTTAGGTATGGGGTATGAACAGTAACACCCCCGCATTTTGCGGTACCCCCGTGAATACGTTATCTCGATAACGTATGTTAACGTTGTCTGTACGGCGGTAATTGTACAGATGCTGTTTCTATAATGAACAGTAATGAATGGGAATGCTTTCATGACATGCTGGCATGAAAGGTTCATTGGATATATATTGTGGTTTTCTGCAGGTACACTAACCACGAATACGAAACTAGGACGGATAGGGTTTATCGACTAGTTAATAGTGAGAGACGTATGTACTATGCCACCGAAACTAACCACATAAGTCCGAAGATATTCGGCAGTTGTTTTTGGTTTGTGAGGACGAGTAGAATGTGCATGCATAACTCATCATCAAATACATGAATGCAATGTGTGTTTTGGTTCTTCTAAGGAGATGTGGTAGGTTGTTGATCTTTGGTAGGGTTAGCGGGATTCTTGTGGTAGTGTTAGTTAAGTCTCTTAAGTATCTTCCTGCTTTCCAGCCCTTGCTATATCAGAATCCATTGTCTCGTCCTATTTACCTCGTAAGTCTTCAGCAGGGTAAATAAATTTTATCATCCGAATTCTTGTTTCAGATGGTTGGAGCCACACGTGGAACCCCGGAAGGTTTCCGGGCAGATCAATCCAGCAATTCCCAACAACCATCCCTATCACTTTCACATCTAGCCGAGGTTATGGCTCGGCAAACTGAACTTCTCAATCTATTGGTACAAGCACAGCAAAATCAACAACATCAGCAGTCACAAGGTCGTGATGAACCTCTGGTAGCAACCTATCAAGATTTCCTCAGTACTCAGCCCCCGCTGTTCAGCAAAGCGGAGGAGCCCTTGGATGCCGATGCTTGGCTCCGCACCATTGAATCTAAGTTTGCTCTTCTTACGATTCCATGTGCGGACTCCAACAAGGCTCATTTTGCTGCCCAACAATTGAACGGAGCTGCCCGTATCTGGTGGGATAATTATTGTGCTATGCAAACTGATGGCCATGTTATCTCTTGGGAAGAATTCCGGAATGCCTTTAGGGCACATCATATATCTGAAGGGCTGGTGGAACGGAAACTGAATGAGTTCTTGGCACTTACTCAAGGAACCCGCACTGTACTGCAGTATGCACAGGCTTTTAATCACCTGTGTCAGTATGCGGGCTACCATGCTGATAATGATGCCAAGAAGCAAGATCGTTTTTGTCAGGGTTTGAATACTAAGCTCAAGGAACATCTGAATCTTATCAAGGCAAATACTTTCAGCGAGTTGGTCAACATGGCACTGACTCAGGAGGATTGCATTACGGCACACCGTGCCGAAAAGAAGCGTAAGGTCTCCACTGGATCCACGAGCGTTCAACCCTCGTGGTATCAGTTTGATCAGAACGTATTGCCTGAAGCACCACCACGAAATGCTCAGATCGGCAGACTGGTTCTTAGGCCGCCTCAACAGCAAGAAGAGTATCAACCTCCTATACTTGTACAACAACCACAACAATTTGGCCCATGGCCGAATGTTCAACAAGCTCGACAGAAAAGCAACACTCATTGCTGTTTAAAGTGCGGAAGTGCGGATCATCTCCTTAGAAATTGTCCGCAACTCAAGAGACCTAATCAAGGGCAGAGTTCCAGTCAGAATATTCAGAACAAGGGTAAGAGGCCGATGATGCAAGTCCGGTATGGACAAATCAATTTCACTACCCTTGCAGAACTTCCGGATGGAGCTCCTATCATGTCGGGTACATTTTCGGTACACCACAAACCAGTTGTTACGTTATTCGATTCAGGAGCAACCCATAGTTTCATTAGTAACAACTGCAGTACCCGAATAGGACTTGATCTTTGCCCTACTAAGGGGTCATATGTGATCTCTACCCCTGGAGGAAAAATTTCATCTGGCCAAATGGTCAAAAAGGTGCCAATTCAATTGGGTAGCAAGGAAATCAGAACTGATTTGATTCTATTAAACCTAGAGGGTATTGATATTATACTTGGGACAAATTGGATGGCAGAACATAGAGTATTGCTAGACATCTCTTCCCGAGTTATTGAGATTGACTCACCACATCAAGGAGCAACTACTCTCTACCTGCCTCAGCAAGAGTATTTGTACTCTTGTACTTATGCCATCACAGACGTCAAAGTAAAAGATATCCCAGTAGTCTGTGAATATCCCGATGTCTTTCCAGATGACTTGCCTGGGATGCCACCAGACAGAGACATCGAGTTTATTATTGAACTTCAACCTGGCACCGCTCCTATTTCGAAGAGGCCATATCGTATGCCCCCAAACGAATTGGCCGAACTTAAAATTCAACTTCAAGATCTTCTTGATAAAGGATTTATACGCCCAAGTGCGTCACCTTGGGGTTGTCCCGCTCTCTTCGTCAAAAAGAAGGACAATAGCCTAAGGCTATGTGTCGATTATCGTCCACTCAATGCGGTCACCATCAAAAATAAGTACCCTCTTCCCCTCATTGACATATTGTTTGATCAGTTAGCTGGAGCTAAGGTCTTCTCAAAAATTGACTTACGCTCTGGTTATCATCAGATCAAGATTAGGCCTTGCGACATTCCAAAAACGGCCTTCTCAACCAGATATGGACTTTATGAATATCTGGTTATGTCATTTGGGCTCACCAATGCACCGGCATATTTCATGTATCTTATGAATTCAGTCTTTATGCCGGAACTTGACAAAATCGTCGTGGTCTTCATCGACGATATATTCCAAGACTAAAGAAGACCATGCTAATCATCTACGTGTCGTGCTTCAACGACTACGTGATCATCGCCTTTATGCCAAATTCTCGAAATGTGAATTCTGGCTAGATAGTGTGAAATTTTTGGGACACACTATCTCTAGTGAAGGCATATCGGTTGATCCAACTAAAGTTCAGGAAGTTATGGATTGGAAGCCCCCAACTTCAGTCCATCAAATTCGAAGTTTCCTTGGATTGGCAGGATATTATCGCCGATTCATTCCAGACTTCTCCAAGATAGCTAAACCAATGACTGAGCTACTAAAGAAAGAAGTTAAGTTCTGCTGGGATGCTAAGTGTGATGAAGCATTCCACACTTTGAGAAGACTTCTGACAACTGCCCCAGTACTAGCTCAGCCAGATAATATTAAGCCTTTTGATGTCTATTGCGATGCCTCTGGAACTGGCCTTGGTTGTGTTCTTATGCAAAACAACCGAGTCATTGCTTACGCATCCAGAGCACTTCGAAATCATGAGCAAAATTATCCAACTCATGATCTTGAATTGGCAGCGGTTATTCATGCTCTCAAGATATGGAGACATCATCTTATGGTTGCTAAGTGTAACATCTCAAGATATGGAGACATCATCTTATGGGTGCTAAGTGTAACATCATCGCTTACGCCCAAGTGCGTCACCTTGGGGGAGGGGCGCCGGCGGCGGCGCCGATTCCGGCGGCTCCAGGGCACGGCGGCGGCCGGGGGTAGGGGCAAAACGGAGAGGGGGGCAAGGGGAACCGATTCCTCTACTCACCACGAGCTGGGGTGGCGCACCGCGGCCTGCCCACGGTGGCCAGCAGCGGCGGGCGGAGGCGCTTGCGGCGGCGGCGATGCAGGGCCGGGGAGGGGGCTAGGGCGGTGGTGGAGGTTGTGGTGGTGGTGGGGCGCGACGTGGGGGTATTTATAGGCTGGCGAGGGCGGGAAGGAGGGGGGCGCGGTGGAGGCCGGTGAGCTCCGGAGGCGGCCAGTAATGGCGGTGGGGCGGCGGTGGCGCTGAGTCGTCGCCGTGCAGGATGGTCGGTGGTGCGTAGCGGGGAGGGGCGGCCTGGGGATGTGCGGCACAGGGGGGGCGGCCAATGGCGAGGCGCTGCGCGGCGGCCAGATCTGCTCCGCCATGGCTCGCAGGGGCAAGCACGAGCACCGAGGCGGGCAAGGGGGCACGGCGCGCGCAGAGGAGGGGCCGAGTTAGGCAGCGCCAGTGAAGGTCGCCAGTGGGGGGGTGGTGGTGGCCAGGCGCTCGGCGTCGAGCTCTGCTCGGTGTCGTGCTGCGCGTGCAAGGGAAATGAGAGAAGGAGAAGGAAAAAGAAAAAGAGAAAAGGGGAAAAGAGAAACAGGGGGAAAAGGAAGGGAGGGGGGATGCGTCGGCGGAATTCGCGGCGACTGTCGCGAGCGCGGGATTGAGCACGCGGCACGGCACGTGGGTCGAGGAATAGAGAAAGGATGGCGGTTAATTTTGGATGTCAGACGGCGAAACGTCAGGAAACGTTTTGGGCGATTAGGAGCTCGGACGGTAAAAGATTTAGGAACGAGTTGAGCTCGTCGATGAAAAAGTTTTGAAAATTATTTTTAGCGAGTGATTTGTACTATAATTTGAATACAATAAAAACGCCGGCGTTACATCTCCCCACCCTTATCCTCTGGCTGCTCTTCTCATCTCTTCCGCCCTTCCTTCTTGCTCTACCACCGCCTCCCCTCCCTTCGTCCATGCGCACGGGAGCGACGGGGGGCAAGCGGGAGCAGCGGTGCAGGGCCGCGGCGACCAGTGCGAGGCGGGCGTGCGGGACCCGGCGGCCGGCGCGTGGGGCCTTCCCCCGCCGCCCCCTCTCCTTCCTTCCTCTACTGCCTCCTCCCCTCCCTTCTTCCTCGCGAACGGGAGCGGCGGCGGGCAGGAGCGGTTGCGGCCAGCGCGCGGGCGAACTGCCCATCTCCTCCCTTCTTCCTCCTCACGGGAGCAACAGCGGGGCGGCACAGCCAGACCCTCCTCAGCCTAGCCTCAACGGGCGGCGGCGCGGGTGGCCTGGCCAAGCCCCGGCGGGCGGTGCAACCAGATCCCGCTCAGTTTGGCCCCAGCGAGTGGCGGTGTGGATGGATTATTTTTTTCAAATATGTATATGTGGCCGGATTGATTTGTGAATAATTTTGTGGTAGTAACTGATCTTGTGAAGAATTGATTTGTGATTATAATTGATTTTGTGATTGCAATTTGGAGAAATATTTGGAAGCTAGCCCGTGTACGGGAGCCGGCGGGATGATTTTTTTCTGAAAAACTACATTAGCCCTGGTTGAATAGGCGCCGAGACAAAAACATCAAGCACATTAGTCCTAAATAGCTGGTCTTGGTTGAGAAACCAAGACTAAAGCCGGTTCACAAAGCCGGTTCCCAACTGGGACTGATGAAGGGCCGGTTCCCACCTGGGACTGACGAAGGGTTCTGTACTAGTGTCTTGGGATCTTGTCCCAGTGGTCATCCTGACGTGTTGTAGGCTTGTAGCTGCATGCGCAGGATAAACACTTAGCAACGTATAGGATAGTTTATTATTATCTACTCCCTCCATCACATGAAGAGTGCAATTTTAATTTTTCAGATAGATTAGTGGTGGTGTAAAATAACTTTTATGACCTTATTTTTTGACATGCATAGACTTCCTAAAATCATGGACAGGAGATAATTTTGGCATGCGAGATCTGACCACTAAATTAGGCGGTTGTTGGCATTAAATTCCTAGAATTCTCTTTTGTAGGATTTTTTTAAAAAAATGCTAGGATTGCACTCTTCATGAAGATAGAGAGAGTATAGAGTAATTAACTGTTTAACGCGAACCAATAATATATTTATATTAGTATATAATTGCCCCAAAATTATTTCCAAGTTTTCTAGATCATTTTCATTTTTGAAAAGACCTGACGGATTTTATGATTTCTTAAAAAATCCTCTCAAGTGGACAATGGACCTTGCAGTCTCCACTACTATAAAAATGATATTTAGGGACGGTTGAAACTGCATTTGCAGGGGCTGGTAAAGAGGAGCGGGTAACGTATCCACCCTGTAAATGCAAAAAAAATATCCCAGCTAATCAACCACCACCACAAGCCTCCCTACTACAGAAGCATTAACCGGGGTTCGAACCGCTTAACTTAAGCCTTACGCGTACTCTTCTCTCTACCACACTATACAGTCACTTGTGACTCTATGAGGTATGTCATTCTTTTGTATTAACTCTGAAATTGATTTATAGATGCGGGTGACGCAATCACCCGACTCTGGAAATCATTTCTAGGAGCGGGTGATGCCATCACCCACACCTACAATTATTTATTTATTCATTTTTATTTTTATTTTTATACTTTTCTTTGAAAATATAAACATATATTTGTATATACTCACACAAGATATATTTCACATATCTCAAAGTGTTTTTTCAAATGGTTAAAATATCACAATCGCACTACATATGTTCAAATTGCTTTCATATTCACATATACTACATTCATAATATATTGTACAACACATGTATTATAGAGAGATTAAAATTATTTTTTGGACTATTAAATGACCTTGAATGAAAAAGTTATCAACTATAAAATTTTACGTCTATCCTCTCTACAATTTTGATATAAAGTTTAACATCATCCGAGATCATATAAAAAAGTTATGAATTTATTTACGTAAGACCATTTGTAGAGGCGGGTCATACCATCATCTGCCCCTAAAAATTATTTTTGGGGCGGGTGATGCCATCACCCACCCCTAGAAATGGTGGCCGTTTCAAAGGGGCAGATGAGGCCATTACCCGCCCCTAAAGATGTATTTTCAGAGGCGGGTCGGAAGCTACGGTAATCCCGCTCCTTTTGTAGTAGCGGGTTACCTTTTAGCTGTCCCTAGAAAAAAGGAGCGCTTTTACAAATTATTTTTGTAGTAGTGCTTATGGATATGGTATGATTGGTGTCAACATGTGAGTATATATAATCCACTGAACATAAGATGAGCGAGCACCGGAAATGTAGTCATGCGTGAGATTACTCTGTGGTCTCTTGCTGTCCCTTTGAGATCGGAAAACTGACACAAGTGGGTCAATTCCAACAGATAAGGTGCCGAATGCCCATACACGTGTCCGAAAGTTGAAACAAGAGAGTTACAAAACCTAGATAGATTACACTAAAGACAACGCACACGGCTGACACTTTATTTGCTTTCACTGAAAAAACGAGACTCACGCTCACGACCCGACTAAAGACGATGCCAAATCCTTCTCTGGATCCGCCATGATGGAGTGACATATGCGTCAATCTCCGATCCAACGAGACCCACATTTGATTTTAGCTTCTTCCGCCCTGCAAAATACATGCAAATCCCTACAATAATAATCTCTTGTTCGTGTAACATGCATGCGATGGTACACGCACGACGATCCGTAGTAAGGTTGCCTACCAATTTACTAGAGAAGTATGTCGGGCACCATCAAGGAGAAGCAGCAGTCCTTGAAGGCGTCCATGGCGCGGCTGTAGAGGGACACGAGCGCCTCCACGCTCCCGTCGCCCTGGGGGCACAGCGGCAGGATGTAGACGGCGCCGTCCACCGGCTGGTTGCTCGGCATGTACAGGAACTGCCGGCCGCCGCCGAAGTCGAGGTCGTAGAAGGGGATCCTGTACAGGCAGTACACCTCGACGTCCGGGCTCTCCGCCGCGTCGGACATGGGCTCCAGCCCTTCCTCCTCGACGGCCCCGGAGCCGATGAAGTCGATGAACGACCTGAAGTAGGCGTCGTCCACGCGGGCGACCTCCCGGCGGATGAGCTCCGCGGCGCGCCCTAGGGGGCCGGCCAGCAGCTCCCGCGCGGTGGCGGCCGGGTGCGCCCATAGCACGACGTTGCCGGTGTACCCCTGGGGCACCCGCGGGCTCCTCATCCGCGCCCGCCCGTTCACGGCCATGTGCAGCGTCGTCGTGGCCTCGCCGCCGTCGAGCCCCCGCGCCCTGGTCACGCACCGCCAGAGGTGCGCCACCAGGCACTGCATGGTGGTGTACGGACGGAGCGTGGTCGCCGCCGCGGATGCCCGCGACTTGAGGTCGGAGATGAACTCCCTGCTGAAGCGCACCTTGTGCGTCACCACTACGTCGTTGTCGGCGGCGCGCGGCGGGCTCTTCTTCTCGTCGTCGTCGTCGTTATCGTTGGGGACCTTGAACTCGGTGCCGCGGTGGTCGAACTCGACCCGGGGCGGGTGGCGGGGCAGGAAGAAGGACTCCCGGTCGTGCACCGGGACGGGGTCGACGGTGGCGCCGCGGGTGCACTGGCCCCAGGCGAGCAGGCACTGGCACATGGCGAAGCCGTCGCCGACGGCGTGGTGCATGGTGTGGCCGACGACGAGGGAGCCGCACGCGAACCTCGTGACCTGGACCAGCATGAGCTCCTCCGCGCCCTCGCCGCTGGGGTGCAGGCGCCGCGCCGCCGCCGGCTGCAGCAGCAGCGGCATGGCGGCCTCCAGCGCGATGCCGGCCGTCGCCTCGACGAACCGCACACCGGCGTCGTTCAGCAGGAGGGCTCGCCGGCCGGCCGCGGACGACCCGTCCGCGGCGATCAGCCTGCCGGCCCACTCGCGGTACTCGGCCAGGGCCCTCGCGAGCCCCGCCTCGAGGGCGGCGGGGGTCGGGGACGGCGAGTGGAAGCCGTGGATGCTGGACATGTACTCGTCGTGGACCTCGTCGAAGACGGTGAGGGGGATCACGACGTCCACGGCCGGAGTGCTGCCCTCGCCATAGGCGGGTTTGACGACCTTGGATGACTGCACGACGATCTCCATAGCACGGGGGTGGTTGGTGTCGCTGAAAAAGCTAGAACTATACTTGTACGTGTCCTAGCTATGACCCTCCCGATCATGAGCCGCTGTGTTATATAACCGTCAGAGATGCTAAAAGCATATTCTATTGCAGATCACCTAACTCCAACCATGGTTGGCTAACACATCCATATATCGAAGAAACCCTCGTCCAAACAATACTGCCCTAATTCTGCATACCATGTTTCCTTCTGGCAGGAGCACTCGTGTCGTTATCTTTTTGGCTGGTAGTCCCATTGCACTGCCTGGTTGCAACGTAACAGGGATTCGACGTGAGGGATGTACGAGAGAGATGCGCTTGCAGCACGTGGATCACGCTACCTAGCTAGTATGCAGTGCGAATGCATGTGACCCGCGTCAGGACGCTACAAATCATGCAATGCACACCGTGAGGAATGGTGCGGACTATGTGCCCCTTTGGGAGAGCTCCACGAGCGGCTCCAAACCAGGCTCCAGCCGGAGCCAGAGCAGCTCCATCCCAGAAGCCGCACCTGAAACCCCTTTTGCTTACACGGAGGAGAAGCCACGGAACGTGGCTCCACGCGGCTCCGAACGCAGGCCTGCGTCCCCTCGTAAACGTTTGCCATGCATGAACTTTACATTAGTTACGAAGATTTTGCCATCCCCTATTTTTCTCGGACTCAGCACGCACGCATCGCTAAAAATAAAGAACGCTCCTTCCTCTCCCCTTCCTCTCCTGCTGTCTCCCCCTCGCGAAACCAGGGGCGGCAACGCATGAATCCTCTCCGGCGGCCGGCGGCAGTGCGCAGGGAGGGCACTCCAAGCAGCGAAATCAACGTATCCGCGCTGGCGGAGGTCGATCCCGGCATTGGGGGCGGCGGTGGGTCCCCATACGGGTGAGATGGCCCTGCGGCCGGGCGGAGCGGCGGCAACCGGCCAAGGCTCAGTGTACGCACTGCACGCTCCGAGGGGGAGCGGCATGGCCCAGCTCTCCTACGGCCGGCCCGACCGCGTTCGCAGCGGCATGGCCTAGCATCCCGGCCTTCGGTGTGGGCGCAGGCGTGCTCCCTGGAGGGGCGGCCATGGCGGGCAGCAGGTGTCCACCGGATTGGTGGACCAGCAGAGCGGCCGCCGCGACACTCGGGCAGGAGTGGCTCGCTAGCGTGCTGGCTGCAACGACGGCACCGGCTTCGACATCCATTGGGAAACAGGCCACGGTAGGAGAAGCACGGGTAAAATGAAGTGGAGAATACTTCTCAAGATGCCGAGTTTTCCATTGAACAAGCAAAAGATGATTGTTGCCGCAACCATATGCCTCCATAACTTTACCCGTGAGAACAATGCACAAGATAAAAATTTTTGCAGATGTGATTGGGATATACAACAAATCTTGGTTCCCAAAATGCAGGAGATACATCAACTCCAGTCTAATGATCAGTCCATGGATAGATTCCATGATGACCTTGCACGTTCAATCTTTCTTTTTAGATCAACATGAGCATGTATCTATGGTTATATGGTTTATGTAAGAATTGACTCCTTTTGTAAAAATTAATCTACTAATATGAGAAGACAATAATTATTAGCTAATCAATATTTCTATTTATTTATTTTTAATTTTTACATGACTTGAAATTGTAAACTCAGTGCAAACATAAAATTCAGCTACACAAACACGTCAAATAGCTAAGGGCGTATTGAACATTTGACCTCTTCAATCTATTTATGAAAAATAGGGTGAAATCATTTTGCCAAATATTTTTCAAAATAGCTTCAGCTTCATAAAAAAACCGCTCCACCGGAGAAGCTGGAGCTAGAACTGTTTTTGAAGGAGCTGTATCCTTGCCAAGCAACCCCATGTCGCCCGCGTTGTTCTATCACCTCAAGAATTTCGCGTGAGTGTCGGATTTCACTTCGACCATGTATCTGTTTTGAACTTTTGGCCTATATTTCATTGCTTCTTTTTTCTTCCTTCCTCCTTATTTTTTATTTTTCTACTCCTTCGTTCCTTCTAATTTTTTTACAATTTATTTCTTCTAGTTATTCTAGCTTTATTAGAATCCTTTTATTTTTCTATCTAATTATTTTTATTTTCATAGCCCATTCCTTTTTTTTCTTGGGCGAGTCAAGTGAGCTGGATGTAGGCTTTCCCTTTTACCTGTTTCTTACTCTTTTCTAATTTATTTTCCTTTCTTTTACTCTCCAATTTTTATTTTCCTTTTATATTCACTTTATTTCTTTATTACTTCCTTTCTCTTTCATCACTTTTATAAGATATATCATTCATCCTTATTTCTAATAATTTTAGAATTAGTAGAGCGCACCGCCTTGGCGGCCAACCGAGCTATCCACATCGGTAAAAAAAATTTACACCGTCCGATTCTCGTTGTTTAGGCTTTCAATTGGCTAGACTCTAAGGCTGTCTCCAGCGAGACCCGGTAAACGGTTCGCTACCGTATTATCGCGGGATACTGTAGCAAGCGGGCGCTCCAGCGGTCTTCTCCAAATCGTGCGGTAAAATGGGGGAGGGGGACAGCGTCCCGCACAGAGGGAGTCAGGAGCGCCGTCCTCCATTCGCGCGCGGGGACGGCGCGGGACGGCGCGCGCGGGGACGGCGCGGGGGCGGCGCGCGGGGACGGGCGGCGGGCGGGCGGGAGGGCGGACGGGCGGCGGGCGCGGCGGACGGGCAGGCGGACGGCCGCGGGAGGGACGGCGCGCGGGGCGGCGCGGGACGGCCGGCGCTGCGGAGCGGCGGGACGGCGCGCGGCAGGGGCGGAGGAGGGGCGCGGAGGACCGGCGGCGGGCGCGGAGGGCGGAGGGGCGCGGGCGGAGGAGGAGCGGCGGGCCGCGGGCGGAGGAGGCGCGGCGGGGCGGAGGAGCGGCGGGGCGGAGGCGCGGCGGGGCGGAGGAGGAGCGGCGGCGCGGAGGAGCGGCCGGCGGCGGAGGAGTAGGGGCGGGCGGAGGAGGAGGGGGGGCGGAGGAGGAGGGGCGGGGCGGAGGAGGAGGGGGGCGGAGGAGGCGGCGGGGCAGGGGCGGAGGAGGACGGGGGCGGAGGAGGAGGGGCGGGGCGGAGGAGGAGGGGGGGGCGGAGGAGGCGGCGGGGCAGGGGCGGAGGAGGCGGCGGGGCGGCGGGGCAGGAGCGCGGCCGGGCGGCGGGGCAGGGGCGGAGGAGGCAGCGGGGCAGGAGCACGGGCGGCGGGGCGGCGGGGCAGGAGCGCGGCCGGGCGGAGCAGGAGCGCGGCCGGGCGGAGCAGGAGCGCGGCCGGGCGGCGGGGCAGGGCCGTGCGGGCGGCGGGGCAGGGGCGCGCGGGCGGGCGGCGCGGTCGGCGGAGCAGGGGCGACGGCGGGGCGCGGGCGGAGGCGGCGGGGCGGTGGAAACGGCGTTGGAAGAAATTAAAGAAAAATAAGATTGTGGGGTACAGAGGATGCAAATAGAGAATATCGTTGGAGTTAGGTTTGGTATAGGGAATGAAGTTGATATGGAGGATGGAAATAGAGGATGGAATTTGGAGGATATCGCTGGAGATAGCCTAATGCGTGCGGCAGCGTACAACAGCTTCTCTCCGTTGTGCGTGAGCATTGATTGCTTGGTTGAGCATATCTGCTTGCCTCCGTGTGGGACACGCATCAGCTTCTTGTTGGGTAGAAGCATCAGGCGTCTCGCGTATGTGGCAAGAGGCGTTTCGCATGTGTGGTTAGGGTATGTTTAGGAGAGCTTCAATTTTAGCTTTTCTAGCTCCGCTCTGTAAATTTCCTGCTAAATAAGTCTAGCTTTAGAAATTTCAGATCCGAAAATTTCAGAAAAAAATCTAGAGTTAGGAGCTAACTCCATGTTTTTCACAAACTCCTCAAGGGGTGCTAAAAACACGAGTTTCACGCCTCCTCATGGAGTTGGAGGTTATTTACCAAGTATTAGCACTGGTTACACAACTTACCCCTTCGTTTCTATTTCTCCTAGCCCCTACCCCAACCTCCTCTTCTTCCTCACGTCGCCCCTGCCTCTCGCCCCGCCGCCCCTACCTTCTGCCGCCGGCTCGCCCCGTCGCACCGCCGCCTCCCTCCAGCCGCACCGCCCGCCCTCCTCCTTAGCCCGCTGCGCCGCTCGCCTCCTCCCCAGCCGCGCCACCCCGTTCTCCTCCCCTGCCGTGCAGTCCCCCCTCCTCCCCAATCGCGCCGCCCTATTCTCCTCCCCCGGCCGCGCGGCCCACCATCCTGCCTTGGCGCGCAACTCCGTCCTCCTCCCCCCGCCGCAGCCCACCATCCTGCCTAGGCACGCAGCTCCGTCCTTCTCCCCCCACTGTGCCTTTGTCGGTGTTTTACCACCACGCCCACAGAGGGATATCCCCAAGGTGGTGAGTTTGTAGGTAAGGTGTCGCCGAGATCAAAAACTCAAAGGTGCAAGGAACATAAAGTTTAGACACGTTCGGGCCACTGAGAGCGTAATGCCCTACGTCCTGTGTGTGGTTTGCATTGCCTTAGGTGTTGATCAGGGTGTTCTTGTTTGGAGGGGGTCCCAGTCCGCCCTTATATAGTTTGGGGGATAGGGTTACATGGAAATCCTAGCCAGATACGAGCTCAGGAGTCCAACCCGATCAATACTTTTTGGTAGTTTCCTTCAGTTTTGACTAGTTCTACTTCGTTACGAGTAGCTAAAATTAGTGTAGGGTTTGGGCCATATTCCATCCCTTATCCTAGAATATGTACGCCATGTGCGCACTCCCGTGGCCCCGGGTCTGACAAGCCCTGAACTCTTCATAGTCGAGTACTGCAAGCTTCCGAGTACTTCTGAATGCATCTTCGTGTTCTCCCGAACTCTATCTTGAAGGTGTCTTCTGGGTACTCCTTGGCTACATCGAGACTGTGAGGTGCTCATGCCCCGAGTAGTTGAATCAAAGAATCAGGCTAAGAGTCAAATTAGCCTTGAGTCTTTTGTCCTTATCTTCCGAAAAGATTTGAAAAATTAGTCGCTGATACCACGTGTGCCGCAGCCCCAAGACTTGAATCCAAATCCTCAAGGTTTGGAAAAAAGGATCTAAAGAATCGTGGTATGCAAAATATGATGCTGAGTGTCGTGTCGCATCCAGCCCCCGAGCCTGTGAGCTAGATGAGTCGCACGAGATACACCTAGTAGTCGATGGCACCAGCCCTCGAGCCTAGGTATCGGCTAAGTTGCCACTGGATCTTGAATTGTCGATGAAGCCGACTAGTCGGAGTCGATTCCGACTAGTTTTGTAGGCGAGACGAGTAGTCGAAGTAGTCGCCAGTGTGTTGCCAAGTTTTCTTCACGAAGTTGAGTAGTCGCCGATGGTTGTTGATGAACCCAACTATTCGGAGTCGAATCCAACTAATTGCAGTCAAGTGATCAGTGTGCCGACAGCGGGGGTAGGAGTCGTTTTGAGAAGTCGATGTAGTAGGCGACGCAAGCTGAAGTTTTGCCGAGTAGTCATTGTAGTCGCCGATGTGTAGCCGAGCGTTCTCGCAAAGTTGAAATAGTCGTTGATAGTTGTTGATGAAGCCAACTAGTCGGAGTCGAATCCGACTCGCGCGGCTGCATGGTCCAGGTCAAGTCCCCTGCAAGGTAAACATAAAAGTATGTTCTAACTGATATACATGATATCACGTTAGGAGCAAATCCCAGCATTGTAAAATACATGTAAATTTTTTTATGTTTTGCTCTTGTTGGGTCACATAATTTCACCGGGTAGGTAGCCTATTATGTTTAAGCACCTGATCCCTGATAGCCGTAGACCATAGTGCAGTGAGCGTGGCCGCATGCACGTATAGAAACATAGGCGTACAGAAGAGTCGAGGTTTCACGGATTAAAGCGTGTGCTACCCGGATATTTTAGCAACTGTTAAGAGAAAAACTAGAGCAGTCGGCGCTACCCGAAAAAAGAGAACGCTCATGGAGTGCACTTATAGGGTGTAACCCGACCGCCCGTATTGCAGGGTGGACCATGCAGGCAATCAGAAACAGGCATGACATGGCCGGTGAAGAGAATGCGAGTTGCACAAAAAGTAGGCGGCGAAGCGTCGCTCTGGAGGGTTTGGTTTCATGCCCATCGAGAGAGGTACACAAATAATTAGTTGATCCTGTGAAGAACAAGTCGGAAAAGTCGGAAAAGGTATAAGTGACTTAGCTTGATTCGTGGACGATTTGTCGATGAAGCCGACTAGTCGGAGTTTACTCCGATTAGTTGTTGACCATGCAGAGCTAGTCACCGAGTAGTTTAAGACTCATCCCCGACTAGTTTCTAGTCGAGATAAGTAGTTGAAATAATTATTGGCGTTGCCAATTTGTCAAAGTAGTCGTAGCTACGGTGCGAGCCGAGTAGTCAAGGTCGTCGCTGCAGCGCATTGATGTTGTGACGCGAGCTGAAGTCGAGCGGAGTAGTCGAGGTCAGCGTTGCGGCGCTAGCTGAAGTCCAGCCACGTCATCGAGGTCGGCGGCGGTGGCGCGTCGACGTTGCAGCGAGAGCAGCAATCGAGTCAATCAGAAAGTTGATTTTTGTCAAGATCATCGACGAGTTCATCGATATTGTGACGGGATGTTGGTGCAGATGCCTTCAGCTTGTTGGTGTCAACGAGGTGACGACGGAAGTTGCCTGCACCGTTTAGCGACGCGGACCCAGGAGCCGAAAACGAATGTCGTGCCTTCTTGGAGTGTGACGGAGAGGTTGAACGATGCCTTCAAGTTCGCCAGTGGATTTTCGATGAACACCCCTACCTAGCACGCCAGCTGTCGGTTACCGCCATGCCCACTGAGGGATACCCCCAAGGTGGTGAGTTTGTAGGTAGGGTGTTGCCGAGATCAGGAACTCGAAGGTGCAAGCAACATAAAGTTTAGACAGGTTCGGGCCGCCGAGAGCGTAATACCCTACGTCATGTGTGTGTTTTGTATTGTCTTAGGTGTTGATTGGGGTGATCTTGTTTGGAGGGGGTCTCTGCCCGCTCTTATATAGTTTGGGGATAGGGTTACATGGAAATTCTAACCAGGTACGAGCTTAGGAGTCGTACCGAGTACTTTTCGGGTAGTTTCCTTCTGCTCTGACTAGTTCTACAACGTTACGAGTAATTACAATTGGCGTGGTGTGGGCCATGTCCCATCCATTATCCTAGAATATGTAGACCATATGCGCAGTCCCGTAGCCTCGGGTCTGACACCTCCCGTTGCCGTTGCCGACGCGTCGTGGTCATCGCTCTCTCCCTCATCACCGTCGGCATGTGGCTAAAATAGACTATTCACAACAAATCTGCTGATTTTTTGAGTTGGAGCACTGCAATCAGCTAAATATGTACAACAACTCCATATTTTTGTGAAGGTGGAGTGGAGCTGTTTTTTTAAAATTAGAGTCCTTCCAAACAGGTCCTAAACCTGAGCGGGCCTTTGGATTTGTCCTCCCTTTCGGCCTCTTCACATTCCTTTTAAATGGTTTTGCTCTTTAGATTAACTGTTTCCCGTGAATCCGAGTAGATTTGCTTATCTTTCTCCCCCATCCATATAGTACAGACCTTCCATGCTGTTTTTCTCCCTCTCATTTCCTCCGTTGCTCTCCCTGTTTCTCTTTCATTTCGTTCCTCTATCTCCTTTTTTTAATTACACAATAACTCAGATATTCACAGTGCACGCAGACTTACCCCTATGAACACACGTACATAAACAATCTTTAAACAATCTTTAAAGAATGAGCTGACAAATCCTCAAAATTGACGAAGTCACCACTGGCGCCTCGCTATCGACGGAAACGTTACCTGCCACTGAAAATACAACATTGTTAAATTCTAGAAAATCCGCTCCTATCAAAAGTCGAACCTAAGACCCGAGGTGCTACTGAGACTCTCGTAACTACTAGGGTACAACCCTTTCGCTCATTCCTATGTCTCTGTTCCAATCTAAACTGCTTTCCTGTTCCTTCCTACATCTCGTTTCTGCACTGTTTTATTTTTCTTTTGGTCAATGCATGATTACAATTTTGTGGTTGTTGTCTTTATTTATACTGTTCTTCCTTCATCATTATTCAATCGAATTAACACTTTCACTTCTCTCTTGGCGATTAAATTTTCAAACTATTTAAATACACTTACTAATATCATACTGTAACTCTTGATGGTACGTACTTCTCTACTTTGCACAGCGTATTTAACGATGATTGGGGACGCTGCTTAAACTTTCAGCAATCCGACCTTTGTTGATAACAATTACTTAGGTAAACATACTGTTGAATATGATCTGAATTATAACGTGTCTTGTGTGGACGCCTGAAGGGCCCACGGTTCGGGTTATGTGATTAGCGGATCTGTTTCCGTGTTTGACTACAGTCAGTTCAGTCTGCCCTATATATACATCTTGTAAGCCGTATGGGAAGGGTTGACGACTCATTGTATTCTCTGCGTTGTAACTCACTCATTGTAGTGAAGATTGTCGGTTGACGCCCATGATTTTTTCCCGCAAGGGTTTTCCACGTATAATCATGTCTCATGTTCAATCTTGTTTTCGCATTATTTGCTAACAAGTGGTACCAGAGCCGTACACGAGATCTATTAAAAAAATTATGATTTCAATCCCTATTGACGGCGCCGCCATCAAAGGGTTCTTCTTTCGGTGGACTCGCTCTAATTCCACCAGTCGGCGGTGGTTTCAGGCGTCTAATCCTAGGCGCTGTTCAAGCACGGAATTGTATTCCGTATCGCCGAGTTCGAGTGTGAAGTGGTGGACAATCGATCTGCTCCGCCGGTCGCGAACTACAAAAGCTGTCGTCTCGCTGCCGTCGTTTCCTGCCGGTGGAGAAAACAAATTGCTGTTGCTGCGCGTGGATCGAGACACAACAGCAGAAGCATCGCTGTTGCCTCCGCCGGGAAAATTCGTTGGTGGATTTCTGCTACGCACACACAGAAGGCTACCGGAAGGTTCTTCAGGTTCTGCTGAATGTACACGGAGGTGTAGACAAGCTGCAGGTTATTGCTAGGGTCTCACAGTTATATACCTAGATTATTTACTGCAGATTATTTTTTCTTCTGGTTATTTCTTCTAGTGACTTCTATGAAGTATGCTGGATCGAGATACAAGGTTCGCTCTATGGCAAGTCAAGATGCGAGCTGTTTTAGCGCAAGCTGATCTAGATGATGCACTTGATAAATTCGGTAACAAGGATTCAAAGTCTTGGACCGATGAGGAGAAGAGCAAAGATCGTAAGGCCTTGTCTTATATTTATCTTCATCTTTCAAATAATATTTTGCAAGAGGTTTTGTTGGAGAAAACTGCAGCTGCTCTATGGTTCAAGTTGGAGTCGATTTGCATGTCTAAAGATTTGACAAGCAAGATGCATTTAAAGATGAAGTTGTACATGCACAAGTTGCAAGAATGTGGTTCGGTCTCTAACCATATTTCGATCTTTAAGGAGATCATTGCTGACCTACAGTCTATCGAGGTAACTTATGATGATGAGGACTTGGGTCATATTCTTTGTGCTCACTGTTCTTTTGCAAACTTCAGAGATACTATATTATATAGTCGTGATACTCTAACCATGAATGATGTTTATGAGGCTTTGCAAGCTAAGGAAAAGATGAAACAAATAGTGTCTTCTGAAGGTTCAACTTCCAATGGAGAAGCTTTATCTATTCGTGGCAGGACACAAAAGAAATCAAATAATGGTTACAGAGGTATGAGTTCGAATGGCTATCATGGCCATTCAAAGTCTAGAGACAAGGATGAGAAATTCTGCAGGTATTGCAAGAAAATCACTCATGTCATATCTGAGTGTATTAAGTTGAAGAACAAAGAAAAGAGAGCTAGCATATAGAGACCGAAAGGTAAATCCAATGCTGAAGGTAATGCTTCTGTTGCTACTGATGGTAGTTCCGATGGTAATGAGGTTCTTGTTGCTTTTGCTGGATGTGCAAATAGTGGTGATGAATGGATTCTTGATTCTGCTGCTTCTTTTCACATATGCATTAATAGAGATTGGTTCATCACATATGATTTTGTTAGTGGTGGTTCTATTAAAATGGGTGATGACAGTCCATGTCAGGTTGTTGGTATTGGATCTGTTCATATTAAGATTCATGATGGTATTATCAGAACTTTGACAGATGTGAGGCATATTCCAGATATGAGTAAGAATCTTATTTCTTTGAGTACTCCTGATGGCAAAGGGTACAAGTACTCCGGTGGAGATGGAGTTTTGATGGTGTCAAAAGGCTCTCTTATTGTTATGAAAGTTGATTTGAAATCTGCCAACTTGTATGGTCTTCATGGTACTACAATTACAGATGATACTGCTGCTGTAATTTATAATTTATTATCCAATTCTGATGCTACTAATCTTTGGCATATGCATCTTGGGCATACGAGTGAACTTGGTTTGGCAGTGTTGAGCAAAAGAGGACTTCTTGATGGGCATAGCATCAGCAAATTGGATTTCTGTGAGCATTGTGTGTTTGGCAAACACAAGAGGGTGAAGTTTAATACCTCTGCTCATTCAAGTAAAGGTATTCTTGATTATGTGCAGTCTGATTTATGGGGATCATCTCGCAAGCCTTCTCTTGGTGGTGCTCGTTACATGTTGACTATAATTGATGATTATTCTAGAAAGGTATGGCCTTATTTCTTTAAAGATAAATCAGAAGCATTTTCAGCATTTAAAGAGTGGAAGGTTATGGTTGAGAATTAAACTGAAAAAAAGGTTAAGAAGCTTCGTACGGATAATGGGATGGGATTCTGTTCTAAAGAATTTAATGTATATTGTAAATCTAAAGGCATTGTTAGGCACTACACTGTTCCTTATACACCCCAACAGAATGGTGTAGCTGAACGTATGAACAGGACTATCAACTCCAAGGCCCGTTGCATGCTATCTAATGCTGGTTTGCATAGGCGGTTTTGGGCTGAAGCTGCTTCCACTTCTTGCTATCTTATTAATCGTTCATCCAGTATTACTATTGATAAGAAAACTCCAATTGAGGTATGGTCTGGTTCTCCAGCTGATTATTCGCAATTGAGAGTTTTTGGTTGTACTGCTTATGCTCATGTTGATAATGGTAAATTGGATCCTAGAGCTATTAAGTGTATCTTTCTTGGTTATAAATCTGGTGTTAAAGGCTACAAGTTGTGGAATCCACAAACTCAAAAGGTTGTGATTAGCAGGAACATTATCTTTAATGAATCTGTTATGTTACCTGACAACCTATCTACTGATGCTCTTGTTCAGAAACCAAGTGTGCAGGTGAAGCATTTTATTGATGTTGATAATACACCAGATAATGATAATGCACCTATTATTGAAGATTCACCAATTGTTGATCCATCTATTGTTGAGCATTCTTCTCCTGTTGTGCAGCCTCCACAATATTCTATTGCAGCTGATAGGGCCAGAAGGGCTTCTAAGCCAGTTAAAAGATTGATTGAAGAATGCAATGTTTCTTATGCTTTGATTGTTGCAGAAGAGATTGAAGGTGTTGCAGAACCTTCCGATTATTCCGAAGCTATTACTTCTGCTGATTGTAACAATTGGATGACCGCTATGCAAGATGAGATGGAGTCACTTGAAAAGAATGGTACTTGGGATTTAGTCAAATTACCCAAGGATAAAAAGTCTGTCAGTTGCAAATGGATTTTCAAAAGGAAGGAATCTATTACTCCAAGTGAGCCAGCAAGGTACAAAGCAAGGTTGGTTGATAAAGGCTACAGTCAGATTCCAGGTATTGATTTTAATGATATTTTTCCCCAGTTATGAAGAATAGTTCTATTCGCAAATTACTCAGTATTGTTGCTACGCATGATTATGAACTTGAGCAATTAGATGTTAAAACTGCTTTTTTTACATGGGGAGTTAGAAGAGGATATTTATATGGACCAACCTGAAGGTTTCGTTGTTCCTGGAAAAGAAAATCTTAATTGTAGATTAAAAAATCTCTTTATGGCTTCAAACAATCGACTAGGCAATGGTATAAGAGATTTGACTCATTTATGCTCTCTCATGATTTTAAGCAGTCTGATTATGATAGCTGTGTCTATTTGAAGATAGTTAATGGTTCAGCTATTTATTTGCTTCTTTATGTCGATGATATGTTGATTGCTGCAAAAGATAAATTAGAAATAGCTAAATTAAAGGCACAATTGAATAAAGAATTTGAGATGAAGGATTTAGGTGCAGCTAAGAAAATTTTTGGTGTGGAAATTAACAGAGATAGAAAATCTGGTATGTTATATCTCAATCAGCGAGGTTATATTGAAAAGGTTCTTCGTCATTTTAATATGCATGATGCAAAACCAGTGAGTGCTCCGTTAGCTGTACATTTCAGATTATCTTTAGCTTTATGTCCAGTGTCAGATGATGATATTGAGTACATGTCTAGAGTTCCATATTCGAGTGCAGTTGGTTCTCTTATGTATGCCATGGTGTGTTCTCATCTTGATTTATCTCATGCATTGAGTGTTGTCAGTAGATGCATGGCTAATCCTGGCAAAGAGCATTGGAATGCACTTCAGTAGATCTTCAGATATTTGCGAGGTACTTCTAGTGCTTATTTGCAGTTTGGGAAATCTAGAGATTATGTTGATTTTGATTATGCTGGTGATTTGGATAAGAGAAGGTCTCTCACAGGTTATGTTTTAACTATTGGTGGTTGTGCCGTTAGTTGGAAAGCATGTTTGCAGGCTACTGTTGCTTTGTCCACTACTGAAGCTGAATATATAGCTATTTCTGAAGCTTGTAAAGAAGCTATTTGGTTGAGAGGTTTATACTTTGAGCTTTGCGGGATTTCTTCTTGCATTACTATTCACTATGATAGTTAAAATACTATTTGCCTTACTAAAGATCAGATGTTTCGTCAAAGAACAAAGCACATTGATGTGAGATATCATTTTATTTGAGGCGTTATTGCTAAAGGTGATGTTAAAGTATACAAGATAAGTACCCGTGACAATCCTGCTGATATGATGACTAAGCCTGTTCCTGTAGCTAAGTTTGAGCTATGCTCAAGCTTGGCTGGTATTAAAGTTTAAGTCCTAGTAACTTTTGGCGTCAGCGATTATTCATTATTGAAGTGAGTTCATTGATGATACTTCATTTGCTATAAGATAGAATTCATCTCAAGGTGGAGTTTGTTGAATATGATCCGAATTATAACGTGTGCCTTGTGGCGACGTCTGAAGTGCCCACGGTTCGGGTTATGTGATTAGCGGATCTGTTTCCGTATTTGACTACAGTCAGTTCAGTCCGCCCTATATATATACATATTGTAAGCTGCACGGGAAGGACCGATGACTCATTGTATTCTCTGCGTTGTAACTCACTTATTATAGTGAAGATTGCTGGTTGGCGCATGTGATCTTTTTCCCGCAAAGGTTTTCCACGTAAAATCGTGTCCCGTGTTCGATCTTATTTTCGCATTATTTCCTAACACATAGTTTATAATATTCCATGGATAATAACTTAAACATATACGGGTCTTTACAGATCGGAGTAGTTAACTAATTCTTTTTCATATTTATTTTCCTGGCGCGCCAACCACTAGTTGGATATAAGTTACCTCGACGAACGGCGCGCCAGCGTCGTTCAGCAGGAGCGCACCGGCCGGCCGTGGACTGGCGGCCGTCCGCGTCGATCAGCCTCCTGGCCCACTCGCGGTACTCGGCCAGGGCCCTCGCGACCCCGCCTCGAGGGAAGCGGGGGTCGGGGACGACGGCGGGTGGAAGGCGTGGATGCTGGACATGTATGTACTCGTCGTGGACCTCGTTGAACACGGAGAGGGGGACGACAAAACTCCACGGCCGGAGTGCTGCTGCCCTCGCCCACTACTAGAAAACGGTCTATCGGTACCAGCACGTTAGTGCCGGTCAAAAACGAGCCGGCACTAACGTGCCTCAACAGTGTCAGCGGGCACGTTAGTGCCGGCTAGAAATACCAGCCGGCACTAACGCGCCATCCCCCCCAACTGTCAAACGCTGCCACAACGGTCGAAACGCACGTTAGTGCCGGTCGGCATAACTAGCCGGCACTAACTTGGTCAATTACAAAATTAGTGCCGGCTGTCGGTTCTAGCCGGCACTAAACGTAGACTGTTAGTGCCGGCTGAAGCCATCAGCCGGCACTAACTTGCCCCGTATATACCGGCCACCACATCCCAGCCCTCCCTCCATTTCATTTGCCACTCTTCTTCTTCCCGAGCCCTCCTTCGCTCTCATGGCGTGTTACAGGGAGGTGCTGCCCATTTTTCCCCCAAATTTGTGAGAGTTTCACCCATTCAAGTGCACCAAAGGTTAGTAGCTTCTTCCACTCTTCTTTCACGGTGTTTATTCTTTGTTTCATGCTTTCTAGATAAAGAAAATAGTGATTTTAAGGTTGAGGAAAAATGAGCATAATTTTCCGATTCGTTCATTAATTTGAGCAAAATAGAATTGATTTGTTACTTTTTAGAGAAGGTTTTCTAGATAGTTTGACCATCACACATTTATAATAATTTTTTTGAATTATTTCACGGGACATGTGTATATGTTAATGTGCAAAATTTTAGGAATTTTAAGGATGAGGGACTTTTAATGTTATGAAAAAGAAACAAAACCATGTATACCATCTCATATCAAGTATGAAGAAATACCTTTTCCTTTAATTCATGAAAACATGACAAATAGACTTGGTGTTGTGGGGTTCATGGCCACAATACGAAACAAATCAGGGCACCCACTAGTTATTACATGCACAAGCCCAACAAACTGAAATCAATCCCGACAAAGCAAATGCACCATAGCAAGATGTACAAAAAGGGGGTCGTGATCTATTGGACAACCCGCACACAATAAATGCACAAGCCATATAATAATCTCTAGAAAAATTTCTGCAAATTATAAATATCCCGATGTATGTATAATTCAAAGCTTTGCAAATAAATCTTGAGTAAAACTACAGAGGAAATTCACTGTAGAACTTTTCGAACTGTACGGCTACTATTGAATGCAAGTTGATAAAGATTTCGTATATTTCCAATCAATATACATGTCCTAGATGTATTTCTTCCTATCCAACAAAAGGAATGATGCCATATCTCATTGGGTTGATATTGCTCCCAAGTCCCAATCAATTCGAACTCGAATCAAAGCAATGGTATGGCATATATTATGAAAAATTGCACAATAACCTTAGATGTCACTGCACTGAATAAATCCAAATGGCTGCAAATAAAACTTTCTCAAAACGATATATATGGATATTATTGTCATAATGCAAGGAGATTTATGTACTTAATACATAAGAATGGGAGGATGTGAAGTGGGCACATGATTGTATTATAAATTTTTTAAGAATCATCAAAATCCTTCCCAAAACCATATTTAGAGGTTTCGAAAATGACATCCAAAAAACGCAAGTCGTCACGAGAAAGCAACAGGGTAGTTGTAAAATAACAGAAACGACCCGGAACAACCGCGACCACGAACAAAAACCACAACAAACTCGCAAAAACACAAGTCATCAACAAAGCAACAGGGCACTTGTAAAATCACATAAAATGACCCAGAACAACCGCAAATTAGAACTCGCAGTACTCGCCACGATTTAGGGTGTGTTCGTTTTCTGGGGCATAAAGTTTAGAGGGGTGACATGTGTATATGTTACTATGCATAATTTTAGGGATTTTAAGGATGAGGGACAATGAGCATGATTCACTAATTTGTTCATTAATTTGAGCAAGGTAGAATTGATTAGTTGCTTTTCAGAGAATGATTATTATATAGTTTGAACATCACACATTTAGAATGATTTTTTTGAATTATTTATGGTGACATGTGTATATGTTATTGTGCCAATTTATTTTGCTATTTAGTTTAAATTTACTAGATAGGTGGCCTATGACACATTTACATTTTTTTGAATTACTTCATAGTAACCTGTTTTTAGAGATAATGAGCATGATTTTTTTTTAATTTGTACAGATGGACCGGCAATGGATGCACGGAAGCCGGAGCACCTCGGCGTGGATTCAGGGTTTAGATTCTTTTCTCAAGGCAGCAGTGGCAAATAGGTCGCCAAAGGGTTTAATGTGTTGTCCATGCAGTGTTTGCGAAAATAAAAAGGAATTTCGGAAAGAGAAACTCTATGGAATCACCTGGCCTTGAATGGTTTTATGAGTAACTATAGCCTTTGGACTAAGCACGGCGAAGTTGGAGTTATGATGGAAGATAATGAAGAAGATGACGATGGTGATAACAATCTTCCAGATTGGGCATGGGTTCATGAAACAGGTAGCTTTCAAGATGAACCAATGGACGAGGGTGAAGCAAATGTTGAACAAGAGGAGCCACCTGACGAGCTAGGTCAGGCGTTGCTTGATGCACGGAAAGACAGTGACACTGTGAAGGAGGCATTAAAGTTTGAGAAAATGTTGGAGGATCACAAAAGGCCGTTGTTCCCTAATTGCAAACCGGAGCAGAAGAAGTTGGGTACCACGCTAGAGATGCTGAAATGGAAGGCAAGTAATGGTGTCACCGATAAGGGATTTGGTGAGCTATTAAAGATTGTAAAGAACATGCTTCCTGAGGGTAATGAACTGCCGTCAACAACATACGAAGCTAAAAAGATGGTTTGCCCTCTTGGATTGGACGTGCAGAAGATTCACGCATGTCTTAACGACTGCATCCTGTATCGCGGCGAATACGAGAACTTGGAAGCTTATCCTGTTTGTAGCGCATTGCGGTATAAGATCAGGCGAGATGATCCAGGTGATGTTGATGGGGAGCCGGTAAAGAAGAGAGTTCCCGCAAAGTTGGTGTGGTACTTCCTATAATACCACGTCTGAAGCGCTTTTTCAAAAACAAGGACAACGCTAAGTTGATACGGTGGCACAAAGAAGACCGTAAGGAGGATCACATGATCAGACACCCAGCAGATGGGTCCAGTGGAGAAACCTTAACCGAGAGTATCCTCAATTTGACAACGACCCAAGGAATATAAGATTTGCTCTAAGTGCGGATGGAATGAATCCGTACGGTGAGTTTGGCAGCGCTCATAGTACATGGCCCGTGACCCTATGTATGTTCAACCTTCCTCCTTGGTTATGCCTGAAGCGTAAGTTCATCATGATGCCGGTGCTTATAGAAGGGCCAAAAGAACCTGGCAACGATATTGATGTGTTCCTGCAACCCTTGATGGATGATCTCTTACTGCTCTGGAAAGAAGAAGGTGTACATGTGTGGGATGAGTATAAACAGGAGTCTTTCAACCTCCGAGCTTTGCTTTTTGTATGCATCAATGATTGGCCTGCACTTGCAAAACTTTCGGGACAGTCGAATATGGGATACATGGCCTGCACCCACTGTTATGATGAAACCGATAGCATTTATTTGAAACACTGTAAGAAGTGCGTATACATGGGCCATCGCCGATTCCTTCCTACCGATCACCCCCTAAGAACCGAAGGGAAGCATTTCAAAGGAGAGTCCGAAACTCGTCGTAAGCCTCTGTTCCGTAATGGAAAGCGTGTGTTCTCGATGATCAAGGATGTGAAGGTAGTATTTGGAAAGGGTCCCGGTAGCCAACCTGTTCCGAAGGATGACCAGGGACATGTTCCAATGTGGAAGAAGAAATCTATATTGTGGAACCTACCTTATTGGCAAGTCTTACAGGTTCGCAACGCAATTGATGTGATGCATCTATCAAAGAATCTTTGCGTCAACCTACTAGGCTTTCTGGGAGTGTATGGTAAGTCAAAAGACACATTGGAAGCAAGGCGCGACATGTGGATGCTAGCCGGGCGACAAGGCTTGCAACCCGAGAAGAGAGACAAAGGACGCCACTATTTAAAACCTGCCAGCTATAATCTGAGTAAAGAGGAGAAGGAAATCATGTTCGATTGCTTGAACAGTATCAAGGTCCCGTCTGGGTACTCCTCAAATATACAGGGTATAATAAATGTGAAAGAGAAGAAAATTCAAAACTTGAAGTCCCATGACTGCCACGTTCTGATGACACAATTACTTCCGGTTATACTGAGGGGTGTTCTACCGGAAAATGTGAGATTGGCAGTTGTAAAGCTTTGTGCATTCATGAATGAAATTTCACAGAAAGCAATTAATCCAAATAATCTAATAAAGCTGCAGAAAGACATTGTCGAATGTCTTGTTAGCTTTGAGATGGTCTTCCCACCTTCCTTCTTCAATATTATGACACACCTTCTAGTTCATATTGTGACAGAAATAACTATTCTGGGTCCTGTTTTTCTACACAATATGTTCCCTTTCGAGAGATTCATGGCAGTATTGAAGAAGTACGTGCGTAAACGTTCTCGCCCAGAAGGATGCATTGCTAAGGGCTATGGAACCGAGGAGGTCATTGAGTTTTGCGTTGACTATCTTTCCGATCTCAATTCGATTGGGCTCCCCGTGTCACACCATGAGGGGCGATTAAAGGGAAAAGGCACACTAGGAAAGAAATGTAATGTGCACATCCCTTGTAGTGAATTCAGCCAAGCAAACTTCACGGTTCTTCAGAATTCATCCAAGGTGGCTCCATATATTGATGAGCACATGAATATTATACAGTCTGAAAATCCACAAAAGAATCTTTCTTGGATTACACGCCAACATATAAAAACTTTTGACGGCTGGTTTAGACGAAAATTATTGGGCAACAACACAGTTGATCAAGAACTTCAATGGCTGGCTAGGGGACCATCAATCACTGTCCAGCAATACCAAGGGTACGAAATCAATGGGTATACATTTTATACGAGAGCTCAAGACAAAAAAAGCACCAACCAAAACAGTGGTGTCCGTATGTGTATAGTAAACAGTAATGGAGAAAAGAACAACTACTATGGTGTCATAGAGGAGATATGGGAACTTGAATATGGACCCATAGTTGTCCCTTTATTTCGTTGCGAATGGGTGGCTGGAGGAGGCGTAACGAAGGACCGGTATGGGATGACCATAGTTGACTTTAAAAGATTGGATATAAAGATGAACCATTTGTTCTAGCCAAGGATGTGACACAAGTGTTCTATGTGAAGGACATGTCGAGCAAACCGAAGAAGAAGTCAGATAAGACGTCTGAAGCAGACAAGGCTGGAAATGAGCCGAAACGGCACATAGTTCTTCCAGGAAAAAGAAAAGTTGTTGGAGTTGAGGATATTTCGGACAATTCGGAAGATTATGACCAGATTGATGACCTTCCTCCATTCTCAGTTGACGTTGACCCTAGCATCCTCTTATCCAAAGAGGACACACCTTACTTACGCTGTGATCACGCTCAAGGCACTTTCGTCAAAAGGAAGATTATCAATGTTCCAGTACATAATGATAATGAGTAGTAGTTTTTTTAAATTATGTATTGAATTCTCTCAATCAGTGATGTAATGTAACGCACCGCATCGTACTTATCTCAATTCTTGATACTATTTCTCCAATTATGACATAATATCATCTTCAGATAATATTATATTTTTGCATGGTATAAATATTATTTACATTCACAAATTTTGTATTACTAGAAGCATTGAAACATTAAATTACAAACAAATAATCAAGTAATATGAGAATTGATTACATCATTGTATAGGGTACTATTGAAAAGTTTTTTGAAGAATTTTGCATGGATCAAAATGAAGTGTTTTCGATTTATTATCAATAACAGAAACATATACACATATAAACCCTTTACGCTACACATAATTGATAATGGTTGCATATTCGTTAATTTACTTCAATTACTATTATTATTGTGTACATATAATTACTATAATTATTGTGTAGCTAAAAATAAGATATAAATTTTTGTTATATTATTCTAATTATTGAGCCTATGTTGAATAAATTTATGAATACTGCAAATTTAGTGAAAATGGGAACTGGCGTGGCCAGTTCCCGCGCGCCAATTCCCGCGCGGATGACACATTAGTGCCGGCTGGTAACCCTAGCCGGCACTAAGCGCGGACACGTTAGTGCCGGCTGGTAACCCTAGCCGGCACTAACTTGCCCACGTGACGTCAGGTGGGCAACTTAGTGCCGGCTGGTAATATCAGCCGGCACTAAGTTGACCACGTTAGTGCCGGCTGGTGTTACCAGCCGGCACTAAGTTGCCCACCTGACGTCACGTGGGCAAGTTAGTGCCGGCTGGTAACACCAGCCGGCACTAACCGCGCCATCCCCCCAACAAGTTAGCCCCTTCGCCCAGTTTTCAGATCGACGTCGCCCCAACACTTACCCGCCGCCCCCGCGTCCTCGCGCCCCTGCTGCCGCCGCCCGAAGCTCCGGCCGCCGCGCACGTCGTCGTCCTCGCGCGCGGCCCCTTCCCCGCAGCCTGGCCGCCCGTCTTCCTCTGCCGCCGGGTCCTCGCGCCACTGCTCCTGTCCTCGCGCCCCGTTGCTGCCGCCGCCGGAAGCTCCGGCCGCGGCGCACCTCGTCGTCGTCCTCGCGCGCGGCCCGTCCTGCGCAGCCCGGCCGCCCGGCTGCCCGTGCCGCCTCGAGGTCCTCGCGCCACTGACCCATCTCCTCGCGCCATTGCTGCGGCGCCCGAAGCTCCGGCCCCCAGCCACCGTCGACCCCTCCCTCCGGACCTCCTCCTCGCTCGCCCTCTTCGGTAATTATGTATGCTTTCTATATATTCAGATGTCTAATGCAGGATCAAGATTAAGGTCGGTAACTTATTTTGGCATAGTATAGTACCATGGTAGCCTCAAATTAATTAGTAAACAGTTCTTTAACCAGTGCTCAAAGCAACACCTAATCAAAATTTTGAAGTTAAGAAATCTGATAATCACAAAGGCACTGTAGGGCAAGCATTCATCAATTTTATGCAGGAAGTTACACACTACCTTTCCATCATTAATTCGATCTCCACTCGTGATGTGGCCTCACCAAATAATAATACAACGATCCTGTCCAGGGAGACTACTATCTTAAGATGATTAGTCAGGAAGTTAGCATTTGGTCCCTTTGTGCCAAAATGATTATTCATACTCTATGGCTCTAACCTAGTATAATTTCTAGCTCTGTCTCAGCTGGTCCAATCCAGTTTCATTAGGGGTGTACAAATAACTATATTTGCAGGTGAAAATGAGTTCTCAAATAAATATAATCTCTCGTTCATTGAATGGCCATGTGTTTCATGAGATTATAGAAATACAGGAATTGGATGCATAGGTATGGTTTTGAATCAACTAAAAAATTGTTGCAAGTAATGTACAGAAAACATTTGATCAGGTATCTATATGTTTTACTTTTAGTAGGCTCAAAGTCTAAAAGATTACCCAACTGCTTGGTTGCATGTCATCTGCTACGTTGCAATCAGGTGACAAGGTTATCAACAATAATGCTATGTCACATATATGTGCAGCCTTCCATTGTAAGAAAACCTAATACAATGGATCATGCATGTACATGAACAGAAGGTATAAATTCTAAGTGTCAGTCCTACGGTAAATATTCACTTCTGGGCCTGCAGAATATGGTTCTAAAGTTGTGGATAGATCTTCCTTGACTGAGACATACAAAAGGCTCATACAATAGTGAATAGTAAAAACTGGTGAAGTTAAAATCCTTTAATTGCCAGAAATTTACATGCTAAAAGGACAACATATGTATCAACTAATTCATTTATTAACTCAGAGAAAACAATACGGATTTTCACAGTTACTATGGTAGGGGCATGACGCATGCAGATTATAACTGAATAAAGATTGTGGTCTTCAGAAAGAAAGAGTGACCTGGATGCAGTTACATATATTTTGATGTCCAAATGTTATATCCTAAAACATTTTCTCGCAGCCTTGGCGGGTAGGGGGAACAATCACCTCTAATAACCATCCATGCTATTGACTGGTTTGCTTGAGTAGCTAATACATATCTGACTTGTGAAATGAAAAACTTATAGCTTCAAAGTCAAAAAAAAACAATCTGTCCATATTTCCAGAATTGTGAAAGTCACAATGTTTGTACTATCTTACAAATATTTCTTTGATCTCATCATGTGAGTTTTTCTAATTTGTATCTAGGCATCACCTAACTGCACATTATTCATTAATTTGATCTCAATGTGTTTATAACAATTTCAGATTACTTGTGGTGGTGAACTTGCTGTCCTCCACGCCCTCCGAAGAATCTGCTGAAGAAGGTTTACATCTGCATTTGCTTGATCTTCTCAACTTTGATCATTAGTAGATGAGTTATATTCTTCGGTAATTGGAATACTGATAAAAGTCGAACAAACTCGAAGGTCGATGGAGGAGGTATATGAGTTATATTCTTCGGTAATTGGTGATCTAAATGTTGTATGACATATTGTGTGTGGTCAATGCTTGATGTACGTGTAATGCTCAATGTTAATCCATGTTAGAACACCATTTCTATAATTCAAATGTCAATATGGGTACGTGGGGTTTAATGTGTTGGTTTCAGTTGATATCATCAAGCATCACGCTGCTGGAAGATCTGTTGATTTTTTATTTTTTTTTTGCTTTTTTCATTTCAATATGATTACATCGGTTATTCTTTCATTTATGTGATATTGTGTCTAATTGTATTATGTGTTCCCTGTACTCTGTGTATTACTGTAATTTGTTTTCATCGCCCGTAGCAATGCACGGGTACGAACCTTGCAAATATATACATTTTAAACCTTGCAAATACATACATTTTATTAGTACTAGAAAATACTTAATGTTTTTTTATTGTTTCGGGTAGTGGAAATGGATCCTACGGACAACCAAGACGAGTTAATGCACGAGCTCATTTGTGGTAGTACTGGGCAAATAGCTCCAGAGTTTCATGAGGACGAGAACGATGGCAGCCAATTTTTAAACTTGCATTATCCTGGCGACCAGGAGCAAGATATTAGTGGGGAGGAAGAAGAAAATGTCGAGGAAGCCGAGGTATGAAATTTAGTGATTCTTCCAGGCATCAGGATAAACGTTTTGTCAGTACCTACCGTGACGTACACTAGTTGCTAGCAACCCGCTTGATAAATTTGCGATTCTTTCAGGCATCAGGATCGACGAGGCCTAAACGGAAACGTGGCTCCAAGAGGAAGATGGTAGGATGTACGACCATCACGGAGATCAACGAAGCAACCGGCGAGCCACTAGCCCCTGGTCAAATTAAGACGACCTTTGTAAATCAATTGGGATATCTTGTTAGGGAGAACGTCCCCATAAAGTACAAGCTTTGGAAGAGAAATAAAGTCTCTGATCGACCTGAAGATATCGTGCCAGATTCAGAGAAAGATTTGTTATGGAAAGAGGTGTCGTTGCACTTCAACTTTCCCCCAGGCAAAGCTGACAAAGTAAAGGGATGGGCATTTAAGAAGATGGCAATTCAGTTCGCCTCGTTCAAGAAAAAATTGGTGGCAAACTTTGTGAACAAGGGCCTCACACCAGATTTTGATAAAGTCTGGAAGAAGCAACGAGAGTGGTGGAATGAATTCGTGAATTACAAGCGCAGTGCTGACAGCATGGCAGCCTCGATTCAAGGCAAAATGAATGCTAGCAAAAAGACAAACTTCCATAGACTTGGGCCTGGAGGTTATAAGGTTGCTGTTCCGAAATGGGAAAAGATGGAAAATAATTTAATTGCAAAAGGAATCGTACCGCAGACCTTGAGTTGGCCCAAACGAGCAAGGTATTACTTCTATGCTCATGGAGGCACACTGGACCCCGACACTGGAATGTTTGTGACTAGCGACGTACTAAGAGAGGCTGCCCAAAGACTTGACGAGGCAATGAGGCGTACGGAAGAAGGAACCTTCCAGCCCAACAGAGAGAATGACGAGCTGACTTACGCTCTTGGGAATGCGGAACACACTGGACGGACCCGAGGCATGGGCGTAG
Organism: Panicum hallii; assembly: GCF_002211085.1. NCBI lineage: Eukaryota > Viridiplantae > Streptophyta > Magnoliopsida > Poales > Poaceae > Panicum > Panicum hallii. The sequence continues at coordinate 8,992,114 of NC_038047.1, read as the reverse complement.
TTCCGTGGAAATATAGCTTTTCCGGAGATCTCGAAACCTACCGAAGCCGATGCAGAAGCAAGACAGTAGTGGCAGAGAAGATCTGTAGCCTAGAAAACCGGATAATGTCACTTGAGGCAGCAGTTGGGCAACGCTCGGATCAACCAGCTGCCAATGTGGAGTTCAGCACCCCTTCCCAGCGTCGTAGCAGTGTTGCTTCCACAGAGCACCCTGCTTTGGGTGCCGACAGGACGAGGGACCCCATCGACGACATTACCGTTAGGACCCAGTGTGAGCTTCTGGTTCTTTATGGGAAAAAGCTCAAAGTTTGTGCTGAGGGTTATGCGGAAGTCCAAGAAGAAGGCAGTACAATACATTGCCAGCCAATTCCTGAAGGATTCGCCAGAGTCTTTGTTGACCGAATTACTGAAGAACGCTGGGAAGACTTGGACCTCCCGATCCCTATAAGTCCTGAAGAAACAGAACTACAACATGCCGTACACACATGGATTGCGTGGCCAAAGCGCGACATAAGATTGGTGCAAGCAACCACAGATTCCGCTCGGTGCTCAAGGCAAAGATCACCAACGCCACCTGATGACAGGAATCCTAGTGTTGGCCCACCTTCTCCACCGCCTGCACGGGACCCCAGCATGGATCCGCCATCACCAGCCGCACAAAGCGAGCCAATTTCGGCATCATCACCAGCCGCACAACAGAATCAGAGTCAGCGACAAAAGGCATACACGGTACCTTCGGTCCAGCCATCTCATAAGCAGCAAAGAAAGAAGAAAGCGAAGGCTCCAGAAGAGAAAGAGGCAGAAGAATCGTTTCAAACCTTCTTGCTGAAGCGCAAGCTACTGAGGGAGGCTGCGAACAAGAAGCCAGAAATAGATCCGGCTGCGAAGGCACACTTCGTTAAACACTTCATTAAAGATCCCACCAAGGAGAAAGAAAGGGAGTCGGATTATGATCGGCAGATCAGAAAGTGCTATAACAATCCCAAGAATCGACGGATCAATGCAAAGACTGTTCCCCAGCTCGGAGAGCAGTCCAAACAATCGATCGCTTCGTTGATAGTGCCGCGTGAAGAATGCCCTGATGAATCAAGAGATCCGTTGACCATGGCTGGGATGATATTGCAAACTGATCTAACAAGGGCTCAATTGCTTGGGGAGGCCCTACAGGATGCCCGCGGCAGGAAAAAGTTTGTACTTGGTGAACCTTTGATATGGCCAGAGTTATTACCATTCCTACCAACGAGAATGGCCGAGTTACACAAATGGTATGCCGTGCAATCTAAAGCTAATCAATTAGAGATGTTCCCAGCCCGGATTAAAGATGAGCATTTCTGGCGGGGGGCAGGTGAAGTATATATCGAGTTTGAAGCACTTTACGATTTATACCATCAAGATGCCCTTGACAAGTCCCTCCTGAGTGTATGGTGCATGTGAGTATTGTCTCTCGTTTCATTATTTTTAGCCTTGTGTGTTGACTGATCCCCGTTTTTCTTGTGTCCCGTAGGTCAAAAATTCAAATTTGCCGAAAAAAGAACTTCCATAACGTCGGGTTCTTCGACCCCGATATTATACACGAGAAAACGGTAGAGCAAAGCCCTGAAGAAATAGTCAATATTATATACAGGGGGTTGCGTAAGAATAGCATGTGTCCCTTCATTCTCTTGCCATACAACCATCAGTGAGTCATTCTTTGTTAGCCTCTTGTTTTCAATCCCTTCTTATTAATAATACTATTTAATAACTATTTTAATCAACATTAATTGGTTATGCGTATGTATATGCACAGCTTTCATTGGATATTGCTTTGTATTCGGATTGAGGAGCACAAGGTCTTGGTGTACGACTCGTTAAGGCAAGATAAATCAAAGTACCAAGATCTCATCGAGGTGGTAAATACTGCATGGCATCGCTACCTCCGCAAACACATAGGCTTGCCCATAGGTGAAATCGAGCCTCTTTGTTGGGTGACTGATTTTCCGGTATGAATATACTCTCGCTACTAATGTCATTCGTAATAAACATCAGAAAAATTCTATATCTTAACCCACATTTGTCCATAGTGTTGGAGACAGGGACAAGGAAACAACTTATGTGGATACTACGTATGCGAGTGGATCAACACTTTTGCAAGTGAAAAAGGGCAAATGACAGTGGAGGCATTCAATGTACGTGAGCACAATCACATCTGCTCATCATTTTAATTCATTATCTTTTATTCTCATGTTTTTTCGAAAAATGTGACAGCATTGGCGGATGAAAGAAGAACTCATTGAAATGGCTCGGATCAGGGCAATTCAAGAAGCAATATGCGGATTCCTGCTCGATGAAGTCATAAATCCTAAGGGCGAATTTTATGGCGATGTCCGTACAAGCGTCGCCGAAAAAGATCCGACGACGGGGAATTTGATAAATTACTATAGTTGATGTTCTTACTAATTTGTAATATCTCAAGTACTTTTAAACTCCTAAGTGTTCCATACATGATGAATATATATATATATAATATTAGTGTAATATGCTGTCCTAATATTACTGTGCAATGCAAAAAGTACTATTATGTAGTCGCATACGGTACAAATACGCATAGCCATACGTATAATGGAACGAAAAACGAAAAACAAAAGGTAAGAACATCAACCCTAAACCCTAAACCCTATACGTATAAAAACGAAAAACAAAAGGAAAATAAAAAAAGATTTAGTGCCGGCCAGTTATACCAGCCGGCACTAACCTTGCTGCCAGGAGCCGGGCAGGGTCGGGCAAGTTAGTGCCGGCTAGAGTAACAGACCGGCACTAACACGCTCCAGTTAGTGCCGGTCAATAAAGCCGGCACTAACGGCTGTCACGTTAGTGCCGGCCGTTTAGTGCCGGTCACAGGGACCGGCACTAAATCTCCCTGTGACCGGCACTGATGTGCCTTTCTCCGGCAGTGGCCATAGGCGGGCTTGACGACCTTGGATGACTGCACGACGATCTCCGATCCACAGGGCTAGGGCTAGAACGAACTGATGCCACCGAAAGCTAGAACTACTTAGCTTAGCTTGTACTACGTCTCGTCCTAGCTACGCTCGCTACGCTGTGAGCCGCTGTTATATATAACCGTCGGAGATGCTAAAATCATATTCGAAAAGAAATTCTATTGCTGAAGCTCCAAACCAGCATGCATGCAGCACGCACGAGGATCACCCTTACCTTGACCCGAGCGATTCTTGTCGTCTTTGGGCCTGTTTAGATCATATGTAAACGCAAAAATGTGTAAACGCAAAATGGCGGCTGTAAACGCAAAAAAGCCGTAAACGCAAAAAAGCCGTAAACGTAAAATTTTCGAAGAAATCTTGCCAATTTGAAGTACTAAATGAAGTCTATTTACAAAACTTTTTGCATGGATGGGCTGTAAATCGCGAGACGAATCTAATGAGCCTACTTAATCCATGTTTTGCAACAATGATGCTACAGTAACCATCCGCTAATTATTGCTTAATCATGGATTAATTAGCATCATTAGATTCGTCTCGCGATTTACAGCCCATCTATGCAAAAAGTTTTGTAAATAGACTTCATTTAGTACTTCAAATTGGTAAGATTCCGTCGCAAAAAAATTTTGCGTTTACAGGGTCCAAATGCAAAAAAAATGCGCCGGTCCGTTTAGATGCGTAAAAACAAAAACGCTGTAAACGTAAAAAAAAAATTTGCCTTTACGCGCCGATCCAAACAGGCCCTTTACCATGCATGTACGTTGCACGCTTGAGTCCTGCCTGCATGTAGCATGGAGGACGACGACACAGAGACCGATGTGCCAAAGCGGATGCATGTGAGCCCAGTCGTGTCAAATCATGCAAAGCCTGTCTGTCAGGAATCACTACGTACGCGCTTCAATTCATCCAAAGTGACAGTCAAACTTTACTACGCCAAGTCAGGAATCACATGCCAACAGGACGCTGCGCACTGACTGCATACTGCCAGTGGAAAGAAGCCACACTGCCACTCATAGAGAGGCCTCTGTGCACGTTCTCGATCCACCTCCCCTTGCAAGAGCACCTAAAATCTCGTCCAGTGTAAGTGCTCTGAACGAACCGTACTTATACCTATCAATGATCTAACACAATGTCATTTCAGTGTATGTGTCAGCAAAGGCCTTATTAATTACCTTATTAACTGGTAGCTGTTGCCATGGATTAGGGATTGGTTATACACGCTCTCTATCATCTTCGTCCGTACGTCGTCCCTATTCACAGCTACACAGCAAAAGCGGCGGGTCGGGAGCGCTCGCACCATCGTGTGATGTGAACGTGAGATACACGTTCCCCTGATATTACTGGCCCGTGGTCCCGGCCGCCGGCCCGACACTTGCAGTGGGCATCTGGTCCTGGGCTCCCAGACGCCAGCCTGCCTGACACGTACACTGAGCGATGGGACGCGCCTCTATTGGCTTGGCTAGAAAACCATTACCCACGAGCGAGTAATGCACCACCGGTCCTCGAATATGGTCATACTGTGTCTCCAATCTTTCAAAATGCATATTTGAATCTACAAACTTACTAATTATATTATATTATGTGAATAGAGCCGGACTCTAAGCCAGCTCGGCTTTACTTGTTAATAGCTCGAGCTAGCTCGTTAGACTCGCAAGCCAAATGTAAATTTAGGGTTACCACCTCCATATAGATGGAGTACAAAAGGTATAGCAATTATAAAGTTACAAACTTTTAAAATTCACCATACATATCGAGCATGCACAAACCGCAACCAATCAACAGTTCTCTAATTATCTTTGTTCTAATTATCAGACTTCAATAACATATTGATAATATATTGATACAATCAACAGTTTTAGATTCAAACTTTAGACTAATAGTACTTTGGAGATCGAGCGGATTGGCCCGTTTCGGCTTGGCCCCTCTAACACGGTTAGCTTCTAAGCAGCTCACGAGCTTACTCGAGCCAGCTCGTTAATGAAACGAGCAAAAACAGTTGCTCAGCTTGTTAAAAAAAAATCCATCGAACCAATTCGAGTCGAGCCGAGCCAGCTCGTTGTCCAGCTCTACATGTGAAGTCTAAATTACCATTTTAAACTATAAAGGGAAATACTTATGCTGATTGAAGTTTATATGTGGGTCCAAATTTTATTGTTAAATTTTAAGCTCAACTCTTATATATTTTCAAAATTTTATCCAAAATTTTGTTTCAAAACTTCATGTCCAAATATTTTTTTCCAATATTTCCTCCAACAATTTATTATTTTATAATTTTTTAATAAAATTAGTCATATGAGTTTCATTTTTGACAAAATTTTTATATAGATCTTTTGTATTTGAATATATTTTTACAAGTAAATTTGTTAGAATTTATTTGCGTGTATATATTTTGTATAATTTTATATTTAAATAAAATAACTTTCAATTTAGCTTAAGCAACTGTGATTTGGACCTCACGTGATACGATCTGATTGTGCATTTTGAAAGTTTGAGAATTTAAATGACACCTCGAGCCAAGTTTAAAATCCCACATTATATTTTACTCCAGGATCATTACCCAGCATTCTCTTCTTTGATCAGAATAGCTATCATGAAGACGATGTGCGTTCACCTAGGGGGAACGGCAGGAGGGAGAGGACCAGCTCTGCAGACAACAACAACACAACTCAAGGCTCGTACTATTCCTTCTGTTTAAGAATATAGCTACGTTTCAATTTATTCTAAATAAAATATTTTAACTTGGATTATAAATGGTGAGAAGATTAAAAAAACAATCAATGAAAAAGATATATAGTAGATTTATTGTAAAGCCAATTACAACAACACAGGTCTCGTAGTGGCACTGCTCCTCTGCTCCTCCATTGCTCGCTTCTCTGGGCCAACGAGCAAGGCCAACGCTCCAGCAATGTTTAATTAGGGATGGCAATTCTACCCGCGGGCATGGTTACCCGAGGGTTTCATACCCGACGGGTGAGGGTATGGGTACGAGATTTCCCCCGTGGGTACGATCGTGTCGGGTACCCGGAACGAGGCGGGTTGGGTATAGGTATTCAATTTTATCCATGGGTACCCGATGGGCACCTGAAATATAAGTATTATGATCTAGAGAACCCATATTATTATCATATTTAGTCTCATTCTAGTGTCGATTATAGAAACTATATTACTAGTATGTAAGATTGTGTGAACAGTAAATGAGAAGTGAGATTTTTCTTAATTATTTGCTAGCAGTGTACCTTATCATTGTTTGTTGCTTCTCATATGAAATACTTGACTAAAAAATTTGTTTGCATGCAACTACAAATTAGACCTCAAAGATAAGAATAAATTACGTTGGCGGAGTGTTTAGATCTCTGCACTATAAAAGTTTGCATTGACTTATATAGTGGTATATTCGAACTAAATTTATTTATATCATTAGAATGATATGTTATTTGTGCTTTTATGAGTAGATCCGACGGGTACCTAGACCCGTCGGGTACGGTACGGGTATGAAATTTTACCGGATAGTCTTCGCGGGTATGGGTAAAACTTGAACTTTTGAGTATGGTTACAGGCGGGTATTTACTTTACCTGCATCTTACCCGACCCGTTGTCATCCCTAAATTTGATCTAGCCCATATTAGTCGGCGCAACCCATGGCCCAATAGGCTCCGGACAGATTGCTTGCTACCTGTCTTGGACAGATCAAAACTGACAAACAATTGCTTGAATTGAGATCAAATTTGAAAAAATATTGTGCGTGATGTGTCGTCTCAAGCGGCGTCACCGCTCTTATTCTCCATTTAGCGGTCCAATTCTAGCACATCTTGAGCGTTTCTTCCTCCTCCGCACTCCGTACTCGCTGTCGCTGCTTCTACACCGCTTAGCCGCCGCCGCTTCTCCTCCAAGCACTAGGGTTAGGTCTAGGGTTTGAGGTTTCGTCTTGGCGATTTCGAGGTGGTTGCCGGTGAGATCCCGGATGTAAAGAGAGGGCCTTGGATTGAGGGTAGCTGGCGGTGATGATGGGTTGCAGATGGGGGGCAACGCAGCAGGGCGTCACGACGAGCTACGCGGTGGAGGTTAGTGGAGGTGGATTCGGCGGCAGGAGCTGCCGGAGACGGTGGAGGATGGCGGCACAAGGGCGAGCAGAGGAAAGGGCGTGGGGACAAGCAAAGAAAGAAGATACGGAGCGGAAGGAAGTAGATGACGGTCAGCCGTCGGGAAGAAGAAGACGATGGTTTATTAGGTCTTCAATTTGGGCCGCGCCTGCGAGTGATGGTTTATTTTTTTAATCGCTCGAGTGATGTACAACCTGGCCCGTTGTGACAGCGAGACAAGGAACATTGGTTTCTCCGCAACGTTGACATGGTCGACAATCCTCAGACCCTAAGTCTTTGTCGTCGTTAACTATTGGGCAAGAAAATAACATATGCCCATCGTCCTTCTAGCCCCCCTTCGCCGCCGGCAAATGGCTGCCACGCGATCAGCTGCCCCGTCCCGCTTCAGCTTCCTAACGGAGGGTCTGCTACTTCCAGCATGCCACCCCGGCCTGTTCGGTCGAGTCATGGCGCTCACAGTCGCTGAGACCGCCTTGCACGTATACCTGACCACGCCGGCCTTTAATGGCGCGCAGGACGTCCTCCTCGCCGGTGCCGTCAACCTCATCGCCTCCGTGACCGTCGGCCCGGTCGTCGGGGCCATCACCACCTGCGCCGCCGTCGCAACGCGCGGCATCGACGGCAACGAGAGAGACACGCCCGCGTTCCGCCAGGTCGTAACTCGTGACCAAGGCTTTCGACGGCCGCTTCACGGCCGGCCCCGTCATCGCGACCGCCGTCCACGCCCAGAGCACGGCCGTCGCGTGCCAGGTCGCCGCCGCCGCGCTGGTGTTCCTCGTCGACCTTCTCATCAGGTACACCCGCGCGATGCTCCTCCTCGACCTGCTAGTCCTCGTCCTCCTCCTCCTCGCGGGACTCGCCAGGCTCTGCCTCGGAGCTGTGTCCCCTACCCGTGGCCGTCACCGTGTCCCCGTCCGAGCCAGGGATCCATCGCGCAGCCGCGCTCGGGCGGGCATGGGCACTCACGGCGGAGAACGCTAGCCAGGCCGGGGTGTTGGTGCTCACCAATGGCGTTGCCACCGCCGTGATCTCGCCGTGGCACACGACGGCGTGGAGGGAGCCTCTGGACTTGGTTTACCTGCTCGTGTCCAGCGCCGTGCGGGTGTTCGCCGCGTACGCGGTCACCATGTACTACTGCGAATGCACGCACATAGCGCAGGGGCCTCCTGAGCAGCATCTGCCAATTGAAACAGGTACCCAATGCCTTGCAGAAGCTTCTTGTTCTCAACACTTTACTACGAGTATCCATCTCTATCCCAAAGAAATGTTGCTCAACCGAATACACACATGACGATTGTTCATCAAATATATCCTCAAGTTGCCCTAGCTGTTTTGTGCCATGGCAGGAAAGGGGTGGTTCCATAGCCTGCCCGTCCAATGCCGCAACAAGCTCCGGGAGATCTTGCGGGGAAGATGCTCCATGCGTCGCTTGCTGGCAACGCTTGTGGCTCCATCTGCGGCGCTGGAGCGTTTGGGTGTTGGTCTTTGCTTCAACCCACCCTTGAGTTACTAGTGTTGTGGCGGTATGTGCAGGCCGGCTGATCTCTTCTTTTAATTTATTTGTCTGAACAATGGATTTTTTGTGGTACATTTAAGGCATCGGACGGTTATAATTTATTCTACACTACTAAAATATTGATTAGTAGTATAAGATAGTATAGCTTAGGTAGTATAAGAGTAATAGGGGGAAGATAATTATTGACATCACCCCTTTTATTTTTATTATTTTTCTTTCTCTTTCTTTTCATTTTCTTTTCTTCTCTATCCGTTCCCCGTTCTCACGAGCCCTTAGCAGAATGCTCGGCTCGGCGCCTAGAGGTTCTTTGCCCGACGCGTACCGCGCCCGACGCGCAGCCCCTGGCAGGAGAAGGAGCAGCGGATGCCTCCGTGGCAGCAGCTCGGCCCCCGCCCGTCGATCGCCGCCGTGGCGGCGGATCGGCCCCCGCCCGTGGCTCGCCCTACGGCCGCCACTGGGATGAGGGATGGCAGGCGGCTGTCCCCCAGAGCCCACGCTCGCCGGCGGGTACTCATCCATCCGCCGGATCGAGGCCCCGCCCCCTGCTCGACTCTGGGGAGGGTTCGAGTATTTGGCTCGGACCCTTTCCATGAAGCCGGTCGACGGGGAGTCGTCCGTGGCTGCGGATCCACGCGCCGCCGGCCCGGTTCCCCCGGTGGACGCTCGCCGCCCTGAGCCGCCTCAGATCCGCGTCGACTCCGTGCTCGCCTTCGGTGGCGGCGGTGGCGGCACGGTGAATTGGAGGATGAGGAGGAGGGGGAGGCTAGCAGGGGCGATGGCCAGCCGGCGGCCACGGAGTACATGTCCAAGAACATGGAGGCGCCGCGGCAGGCTCAACAGCCACATCCTCGCGGTCAGGGCCGTCGTGCCCAACATCAGCAAGGTACACATACTTAGGCTCATCTTGGCGATACTTTTTCTTTCACTCATCCGCATGCACACAGCCAATGGACATTAACTTCGATTTTCTTCTTTCTTTTCAAACAACTACAACCACTGAAGATGAACTTTCTCTTGCTTTTCTGAATCTGGAGTAATAATGCTGCAAAATTTCATTTATCCTGCAACACATGGAGTTCAGGTGCCCTGACGTGTTTCGATTGCAATGTTTATACATTTTGTTTCAGATGAGCAAGGAGTCCACCCTCTGCCCGGTCAGGAAGAAGGCCGATTCAGTTCTCCCAAGCTGAGCAAGATCAACGAGTTCAACTCGATTTTTCTCAAGATTTCATATTCATGCTCGTCTAAAGGTTAAACTAGAAACTGTAGATGGATGATAGGGCTGCAATTCTTGTATTTAAAGTTTTGTGATTCGAGCAAAGGATTTGGAGATCAGGACAGTCAAAGTCCGGCCGATGCAACGAGTTTGGTTCACGTTTCAGAGTTAACTGCCGCCTGAAGCTGAGACTTTCTTTAGATTTCTCCCTCGATTTCAAACAGTGTCTTATCAAAAAGTTTAACTGCGGTTTGTAAAGGGTGGATAGAGCTCTAAATTTTGTACTTCATATTTGTTGATTTGAAGCACGTATTGGGAGACAAACAAGTTCAAAGTCGTGTCCAAAAACACAATAAAGAAACTTAGTTTTCAGACTTGCTGTGACATTCCTCAATTTTCATCACTTCGGAACACAAAATTCGAGTCTCTGATCCACATCACCACCAACGTAAAGGAGAAAACAAGGGCTACAAGATTTGCATTTAACGTTGGTTGATTAGATTCGTGATTAAAAAGGAAAATTGGGTTAAAACTTGATCCAATGCACAGGTTCAACGAGGTTCAGACTCTAGATTTTTGTGTTGTTCCACAGACTTTGACCAAACTTTTGAAAGCTTCAAACTCCATAACTTTGGTCCCCAGCACCAACAATGTGTAAACCACGGTAAAGGCTTTAAACACTAGTTCGGCTTTTGGTCAAGTGTGCAAGCAAAAACAAAAGTTAACAACATCTGAACTTGAGGATTCAGACGGAAAAAATCAAGACAACAGGTCGTCCGCTCATCGCCCGGCCAGCATCGATGACCCGCAGCGGTGCCCACGGCTGCCGGCCAGGGGCGGGGACGCGCGGCGGCGCGCGCAGCAAAGGGCAGCGGCGGCCGGCCGGTGGCGGGGACCTAGGGTGGCGCGCGCGGCGGCCGGCCAGGAGCGGGGACGAACGCGCGACGTCGAAAGCTGGCGGCGCTAGATGAGGACGGCCTGCAGATCAATTCGGCAGGGACAAGGGCGGCCGGAGGCTCAAAACGCGAAAAAAAATTGACCCTTCAATTAATATTAAGTTAATAATTACTATATTACCCAGGGTTAGATCTTCTCTATACCGTATACTACTAACGTATACTACTAAGTGGTAGTATGGTGCGCGTAAAAGGGTTCTAATACATACTCTCTCTCTCTCTATTTTAAATACTTTGACATTTTGGGTAACCTAATTCGAACTAATTACCTTGTCCTAAATACTCAAATATTTTATAAAGGAGGGAGTATAATATAAATGTATGAATTAGTAAAATTACAATATCAGCATCAGGTGGAGTCGTCAGGCACAAGAGAGAGCCCAGCCCAAGACGGGCCTTTTTTTAGTCAACCCCGCGTGTTGGGAACAATGTCAACGACTCAACGACAAGTTATATAGGCTTTGGAATTGGCCGCGTTTTTTTAAAAAAACTAGTGTCTTTCTAATATTCTTTGCGAATTTTTTTGATAGTTTGGTCTATTGTGAGCATAAATAGAGATATCTCGATCACAATTTCAAATTAAATTACATTATGAATAAATATAAGTGAAAACCAACAAAAATATATGAAAAATATATGAAGTATTGTAAATTAATTAATAGTGACAGACACTATAGGTAGTAATGATACAATGTTGTACATTGATTCTTATTGATCAGTGCTGCAGATTATTAACAAGCTGGACGAGTTATTCTGTGAACATACATCTCAAGGTTATTCCAAGGAGGAGATGGTAAATGAAAACAATTAGCTCCACATGAGGTTTGGGAATAGGAATTCACCTCAGAGTAAAATAGACGACGAAAATGGTGACCCTGCTTTTTCAAGGTAAGAAGTGCAGAGGATTTGGTTCACCCCACACATACCTGTCATGGATAACTCCGACTTCCCTAGCGTCTCCGATAGCACAACTGAGACATCGACGAGAACTTTTCTCCTGGACGAAATGATAAAAGAGAAACCACCATCTTTTACCATAACTTCTGCTTGTTTTGCGTGGGCTTGCCGTGCGTTTGTATGGTCTGGCGAAGCGCATGGTGGATTCACAATCCACTTTCTCGCTCATTATCAGACAATCACTTATTCCCAAACCTCGTACGTTTTTACCTGTAAAGACTGTTTTTATCAAGAAAGTAAAGGTCCTTCCCCCTTTGGAAGGCTCTAGGCGAGGAGGGATTCTAACCCCCGGGTTAATGGGAGCTTATCCATGCGGTTAGACACTTTTCAATTAGAAAAAAAAGAAGAATCCTAGAACAAAATGGGGATGGGGAAGAGATATAACTCAGCTTCATTCGTCTAGCATCTATTGGATACAAAACTCCAAAGATAATAAACCAAAAATTTTAGGAAAAAAATAATTGCATACTGCAAGATTTACCTCATGGCTGTTTAAATTGACTCTGATGTGGTACTGGAAGATCCCATTCGATGCAATTAATGAAGTTGGTGGCATTTGACATGTCATTCGGACAACAGGCTGCCTAAGCATCTAAGCATGTTTACATGAAACCCGCAGTAATTTCTCTAAACTGTCAAGGCATCAGACATCTTCCTTCTTGGTAAAAGCAGGAATACCAGTGAGCATACTTTTCTGATGCGCAGTTTTCCTGCGCGTTCGAGAAAACCAGTGAACATACTGAAAGTGATTATCATTCCAGTATTGTGGTTCAGCCAAGCCTTCTGAACTGTATTAGTACCAAATGTTTTATGACAATAATCATGATTTGTACTGCAGTTTTTCAGTTTGAATATAGAAAGAACATGCCTTCAAATGATCCATAAAAAAATAGAAGTTATGGCACTGTTTTTGTTCATATTTTATTGCTATATAGTTCATTCGTCCTGCTGCATTTTCTTTTCAATCTCCTTATGAAGGAAAACCAATATTGTTTCTGTGGCATGGTTTGGCACAATGCCTTCTGTAATCCTCCTCCTCAAATACTTGTCAGAGCTTCCTTTAATCTACCTGCTTTTGCATTAATATTAATCAAGGTATTAAAAGTGACAACATCTGGCTTCATGCCGCTTTTGATTATCCCCTTCTGGCTTCTTCAACCTTCCCAAACTGATTGATCAGTGTGTTATGCATGACAATGTCCATGTAAATACCTTTCTTTGACAACCGGTCAATAATTGTGCTAGCAACCTCTGCTTTTCCCATCTGGCCGAGACCCTGAATGATTAGATTATATATGTTGCTACATCATTAGGGCAGAGCTGTCCGCCCCTCTCATGAAGAATTGCATACAAATGAGGTCATCAGTGAATTGTATGTATAGCTTGTCCCTTTGTTTCCTAGATTTGTAAAGATCTCAAATAACTTGTAAGCTACACTCAGCTTCGCTTTGGCTAAAAAAATTGACAAGTATGTATTGACCATGTCAGCGTCAAAAGTTTTGGGCCCCATACCTTGCACCCGGTGCCCTCTGTACATTGTAAATATAACAGAGCTGTCCAAACTGTCAGCACGTTTAGCAAAATGATCCAAGTGTGATGACAATGACCAGTCATCCTTGGGATCATTATTTGGGGGTCCATCATCAATATCGGTACGTTCTACTTTTCAAAAAAATATCAGTACGTTCTACAGGATTAACCAAACTCATCACGTCATCCATATTGCCATCAAAGGAAAACATCGGCATCCCATCTTTTGCCCTGTCCTGAGGGCCTCTCAAGGCAACCAACCATCATGTTTGATTCCCACCGGATGGCATCCGGCAATACAGAGCCGTCCCTTATAAACTTTACTACCTATTTGTTCTTCCAGGTCCCAACGTTTGCTGCTCTTGTTAAAACCTATGAGCAACGATGTTATGGTAACCAAATCAACAACGAAGCCCCGCTGCTCCATCTCCTTCACCAACTCTAGGGCCTCTGCAACTTGGTCCCCCACCCCCTCCTCGCAGAACTCCCGCACCATGATACTATAAGCAATTCCATCCAACAGTTGGCCTTTCCTTCTTAGCTCATAAAACAGCCCGCATGCTGCTTCTGCCCTCCCATTCTTGAGCAGCCCATCGATCACAGTGTGCTGTGTGTGTTCGCTGAGCATTGGACTCCATCCGCCACCATTGTCTGGAAAAATCCACATGCCTCTTGTTAGAAAACGGGCACGCTAGGTAGCGCGAATTTATAATTCTACCGCGTTCAACAAGGATATCACGTAAGCAGATGATCATAGATCGTCACCACTAGACGCGCAGCGCAGCAGAAGTAGAGTTGGGGTAGCTCGCTTGAATGTAGTCGCGCATTGGTGAAGAGGAAGCAGATCCCAGATCGCAGCTCCTCCTTATCCCGCCGATCAGCACCACAGCAATGCAGCATTGTCTGCTCGAAGTCCACAGGTATAGGGCGGGAACGCTGGTAACCGGTGTGCTAGCACCGCGCGCTCGGCTAGGGCTTCGTGGAGAAGAGAGACGACGACAGTTAGGATTTGTGGCGCAAGAGCATTGGCCGCCCACAGCCCCGCCCCTCATTATACGTAGACCACACTAATGGGTTGTCACGCTGGAGGCCCATTAGGGTTCTAATCCTTTTTTATCAATATTCGGCCCACGCATGATTGCCTCTTGAGCATATCACCAACAATCTTCCACTTGCACTAGAGACAATCATATAGGCAATCTTTGATTTCAACCCGTTAAGTGTGTGACCCGTAAAGTTTATGTGAGAGTAGTTGTACTGCAAGAACCATTCTTGCACTACTAATCAGCAGAGGCACCTAGCAGGTCGTACGGACTTCCACTCATACATAAAGATCATATCGGCAAAAACCTTTCGATATACACATTCACTAATCCCTTTGTCTCAGGATACCAGTCAAGCTCAAGGCGTGTTTCATGCCACCCTTGTGATAGCTCGACCACTTAACTCGATCTTGGAGTGGACTACAATTTATGACTAATTCTTTAGTCACTTTGTGATTAACTCTCTAATCACTTCGGGTGACCATTCACTTTCTTAATCCAACCGCATCGAGGGGCCTAGAGATATCTCTCTCGTCATCTAGCAGGGGCAAATTCCATCTTGATCCGCTCACATACCATTCCATATTTTATGATACACCCAAAGACTACTTTTATAGCCACACACTTACGGAGTGGTGTTTGGCAGCCCCAAAGTGCACCACTACGCATAATGAGAAAAAATGGCAATCTCAAGTCCAAGGACGAGACCAACTGATGGCATATTTAAGACAACTACCACCGTAGTGTCTCGAGGTGGGTCAATCCAACACCATGTTCCCTAACATGTGTCCACATTATTGATTTGATATATTCATATCTATGATATGTGAAACATAATCATTGATCAATATATATGCTAGCTTATAAACCATTATTGTTCCTCATAATGGTAAAAACTAGGAATTATTTTAAAAAACAATATAATAAAATAAGAGAGTTTCACAAACAAGTCACGCACTTATTAATCAATTTAAATAATTACCATTCAAAAAATAAATAACACTTTATTGAATAAAACATAAACTTAGATATGATTACAATAATCTCCCACTCACTCTAAAGTCAACCATGCAAATATCTAATGCACATGGAACTCATATGCCTCATGATTCTGTTGTGAGAGGGCCTTCGTCAGTGGATCAGCAATGTTTAAATCCGTGTGCACCTTGCAAATCTTCACATCACCTCTATAAATTATCTCACGAATAAGGTGATAGCGCCGCAGTACGTGTTTTGGACTTTTGGTATGATCTAGGCTCCTTAGCTTGTGCAATGGCACTGCTATTATCACAATTCAGGTCCATTGGACCGGATGCACTAGGAACAAAACCCAACTCACAAACAAACTTTCTGATCCAAACACCTCCTTCGCAGCTTTTGAAGCTGCTATGTACTCAGCCTCCATCATGGAATCGGCTAGAATATCTTGCTTGGAACTTTTCCAATTCACTGCCCCTCCATTGAGGCAGAACACAAATCCAGATTGCGATCTAAAGTCGTCCTTGTCAGTTTGGAACCTAGCATCGGTGCAACCATTTACAATGAGCTCCTCCTTACCTCCATAGACTAGGAAGTTATCCTTAGTTCTTCTAAAGTACTTCATGATATTTTTGGCTACGACCCAGTGAGTCTCTCCTGGGTTTAACTGGTATATACTTGTAACACTTGGAGCATAGGCTATATCAGGGCGTGTACAAAGCATGGCATAAATGATGGACCCAATAGACGAAGCATATGAAATAACACCCATCTTCTCTTGCTCATCAGGTGTCAAGGGACACTGACTCTTGCAGTGACTAACACCATGTGATATTGGTAGAAAACCCTTTTTTGAATCTTGCATATTGAAACTTTTCAATACCTTGTCAATAATATATCTTGTCTTAATCCAATTAGCCTTTTTGATCTATCTCTATAGATCTTAATGCCTAAAATATATGCAGCCTCCCCTAAATCCTTCATTGAGAAACTTTTTCCTAGTAAAGATTTAATGGCTTCCAACATTGGAATGTCATTTCCGATCAACAAAATGTCATCCAAAAGGACCAGAAATGCAATTGCGCTCCCACTAGCCTTTTATAAACATAAGGCTCTTCTTCATTCTTGATGAAGCCAAACTCTTTGACCACTTGATCAACACGAATATTCCAACTCCGAGATGCTTGCTTTAACCCATAAATGGAATTTTGAAGCTTGTATATTTTTCCAGCATTTTTATGATCAACAAAACCTTCAGGTTGTATCATATACACATCTTTACTAAGGTTTCTGTTTATGAAAGACGTTTTTGACATCCATTTGCCATATATCATAGTCATAAAATGCGGCAATAGCTAGAAGAATCCGAATAGACTTTAGCATTGCGACGGGTAAAAATATTTCATCATAGTCAACACCTTGAATTTGTTTAAACCCTTTCGCCACCAATCACGCTTTATGGATATGAACATTTCCATCCACGTCTATCCTTTTCTTAAAAATCCACTTGCACTCAACTGGTCTTACACCGTCAATGGGATCAACCAAGTTCCAAACTTGATTGGCGTGCATGGATTCTATTTCGGATTTCATGGCTCAAAGCCATTTCTCAGAGTTTGGTCCCATTATTGCTTCCGTATAGATCTTGGGATCATTATTATCCAATAATAGTATGTTGCGCTGCCCCGTGGTTAGGAGCGTGAACTTTTTAGGTGCGCAGCATGCCCTTACAGACCTTTGTGGGGCTAATTCTTCTACAATGGGCTCCACAACTCCTTGTTCATCCCGTAAAGGTTCAGTGGGGGCTGAAACTGTTTCAAATACATCCCGAATTTCTTCAAGTTGCACCGTGCTCCCACTAACTCGTTCTGAGAGAAACTCTTTCTCTAAGAAGACACCATTGCAGGCAACAAACACTTTGCCTTCCGCTTGATTTTAAAATTAATATCCTTTGGTTTCCCTCAAATAACCCACAAAGAAACACTTGTCTAATTTTGGAGTGAGCTTATCAGACATCAAACATTTGACATTAGCTTCATATCCCCAAACTTTGAGGAAAGATAACCTGGGGTATGTCCCAGTCCACATCTCATATGATGTTCTTTCCACAGACTTAGTTGGAAACCTGTTTAGTGTAAACACAACAGTTTCTAGAGCACAACCCCAAAATGATAGTGGAAGATCAGTTTGGCTCATCATCGACCTAACCATGTCTAACAAGGTTCGATTCCTTCGTTCGGAGACCCCATTCCATTAAGGCATTCAAGGAAAAGTCAATTGTGGAACAATTCCACATTATTTTAGATGATCACCGAATTCATGGCTCAAATATTCTCCCACACGGTCAGATCGTAGAGATTTAATTGTCTTGCCCAATTGATTTTGTACTTCACTCTCAAATTCTTTGAACTTTTCAAACGATTTAGACTTGTGCCTCATTAACTAGACATATCCATATCTACTAAAGTCATCAGTAAAAGTAATGAAGTACTGAAAACCCCATCTAGCTATTGAGCTCATCGATCCACATACATCGGTACGTACAAGTCCCAACAAGTCATTTGCCCTCTCACTTTGGCCAGTTAAAGGCATTTTAGTCATCTTCCCAAGTAAACAAGACTCGCACGTGTCAAATGATTCAAAATCAAATGAGCTTAATAGACCATCTTTATGGAGTTTTTCTATGTGTTTCTCATTTATATGACCTAAACGACAATGCCAAATAAATGTGAGATTCAAATCATTGTGGCAGAACCAACCTGAATTATACCGGCTCAAGTACGCGAGTCCACCCCAGAGGGCTCCAACGTGCTTCAAACGGTATAATCCCTTGGCCTGTCGGGTAACGTCCCGATAAACCACCGATACACAGGATCAAATAAGGTTACCTCACGTGAAGGTGAGTCCAGAGATACAATCACCATCACATTTTACATCATAGAGAATTACATAACAAGGGTTGTCCCAAAGAAGTATGAAGATTCAAATTTAGAGAAAAGATTACAAACTGTTAAAGCTAGGGTTATTAGCAGCGGAAAACATATGCGAAGATTTACAATACGTCGTCAAGATGGATGTCATGCTAAGCCCGGGCACGACATCACTCGGTATCACCAATGTTGGTCGGGGACGGACCCCATTCCACGGACCAACCTTCTGGGAGAGCACAGGGCCAAGGCAAGGAGAGAGTGGGGTCTTCAAAGGCTTTACCTGAAAAACATAAAACTAGCAAGGCTGAGTATACTAATACTCAGCAAGGCTTACCCGGGATTGGGTATACTTTAGCCCATAACTAGACTCATGAAGGCATTGTGAGGGCTCTGGGTTTATTTTCAGCTGAAAAGTAACAAAGAGTATGAACTATTTTCAAGTTTTAGCTTTCATCTTCTAGTTGAGTATTTATTCTAGATTAGCACCTACACTAAGCAAGCAAGGTAGTGATTATCATCCATCAAGATTATCCATCATTAGTTCCACTTCTTACTCAATGTGGTAAAAGGGATAAGCAGTCTCATGCATCGTGAGAGGCGGACGATTCCTGAATCGAGATTCAACCTTGCAAGGTAAACCTAACACACACGCTTGGAACATCCAAAGATCGTTCCGAAGCAACCGTTTACCTTTCATTCCGGGTCGTGGAACAGGCCACCACAAGCGACTTGCAGGACCGTACGCACACCCTATATGTGCAGGACATACGTCTGTAGCGCGACTACAAAACCCGTATTCCTGTCTGCCATGCAGAACGTACTCCCACAGGTCGGTGCGTGAAAAGAACCAAAT
This sequence comes from Panicum hallii, assembly GCF_002211085.1. Classification (NCBI taxonomy): domain Eukaryota; kingdom Viridiplantae; phylum Streptophyta; class Magnoliopsida; order Poales; family Poaceae; genus Panicum; species Panicum hallii. The sequence goes on along the minus strand of NC_038047.1, from coordinate 8,973,061 downwards.
TAATCGAGTGGTGGAAGGTATGTCCACTTGCCGGGCCGATTGGTTACTAGGCTTACCGCTTTACCATATTTCGCGGCATGTGGCTAGTACTGTTCAAACGCTTAGCCACCACTACCACACATATCGACCTTAACCACTTTTAACGAAACAGACAGGGTAAACTTCTAGGTCATGATACAGCGCATGACCCTGTCCGTCATCCTTATAGTGGTTGCAGGAATGTAAACATGCAACTCCTATATCGCGCGAGTGACAGAAAATCACTCGACTTCTACCGGTCCTATTAGCGGAGCAACTATCCGATAAGGACTCGGAAGCATTACATTGGATTCCTAGGATTCATGCATCTAGGGTTTCACTTCAATTCCTAGACTTAATGCAAAATATAATATAGATAGACATAGATTGCAGTGTAAATAAAGTAGTGGGATATGTCCGGGGCTTGCCTTTACTGGTGGGTCTGAAGTCAGAAATGTTAATATCTTCCGAACTTTGGTTCGGGGCTTCAGTTAATCCCTTGGTGACGTTCACTTGGTCTTCAGGAATATCCTCCGCAGACTCCGGAGAGATCTCGTAGGTACCGTTGTTGAAGAAGTTGTATCTACATGCAATGCGACATTACATTCCAAGTGTGCACATAAAGCTACCTTACTCCTCAATACAGTTACAATCCAACACTCATATAACACATAATTCACATTACACCCAAAAAGATTTGAAGCTAAACTTAAACAGAGCTTTAGGTGGACAACTAGTTAGAATCGGCTACTTGTTGAGGATTACAACAGAGTCGATTGGAAACAACGGAGGTTTAGCCGATTGATGAGTGCATCGGGTTCCTAGATGATCGATGAAAGCATCGATTACTTTAGTAGAGGGATGATTCCTAAAGCCGTTGTCTTAACTGAGATGTGCTTAAGTGTTATTCTAAGTAACTAAGTGTGGTTATATCGACTTGATTACGTCAGCACAACAATTGAGTGACGTATAGCCGAACGGAATGTGGTTAAGGGTATATGACCGATAGATATATAGCCGATCTCTCAGTCGATAAATCGACTGATAGAAGTATGTGGATAAGGATGAGAAAACTAAGGATTGATCGGCCATATTAGATTAATATGAAAGACAACTAGAAACGGCTTGGATCGGCCGATAGCAAGAACCCTAAGATCGTGTGTGCACCTCAACTTGATTGGCTATGTGATAGCCGATATAGGATGGAACAACAGAATGTTACCGGCAGTAGCCGATACTAGAAAGATAACAACCGTTTCAGCTAACCAGCCGATGGTAGAAGCATCGACTGACAGCTGTTACACAGGAACATTATATACTTAAAGAAAACAGATGCTAAGTGGCTGGGTTGATAACCTGCCACTGAAGTATAACTGTCAAGACGTATTAGCTAAGCAGTAGATGCACACAGACTGACAAGGATCTATATACGACAAGGAACTTAAGGAAACAGCAATCAAGACGAGGACAATATCTTGATGGTAGGGACATGAGCTCTAGGGTGATAGGATTAACTAACTGTCACACTTCTTCACATAAACATACACCCTATAATTTATCTTCCAGCTATAACACATGCATATCACATAAGATGCAAATAAAGCACACATTTCCTAATATTTAACATAGACCGCACTTCAAAGACTTTCCATTCAAAATCACAACATATAACTTGTAGATTTGGACCTAGGGTTTCAAATAAAACTGATTTCGTATTTTTATGAACTTCTTACGAAGATCTATGAAATGTAGAAGTTCATCGATTTGAAAAACAGAAAGCTTTGGAAAATTTACAATGAACACCCTAGAACTTTCTAAAACATAGCAATCAAGTCCCTGGTCCGAGAAAACAGATAACAGGAAGTTAACGGCGATATTCCGGCAAAGGAATCGCCGGCATTAAGAAGATCTAGCAGAACAGGGCAAACCTTGGGTAGCCTTGGTTATGAAGGAGAACACGCGGAAAGTGAATTCCCGCGGTGAATAGGATTGGCGATGAGATGAGCTCGACGATGACGAGATTCCGTGGTTGACGAAGAAGTTTGCCGGGTAGGGTTGCCGTGCTTGGTTGCATCGAGGCTCCTCCGAGCTCGTCACACCTAACTGCCGCCTTCGCTCCATAACTCCTCCTTCCGACTTGTCGCGCCATAAGCGCCTCCCCGCTTCCACGAGGATCGAGGCCTGCCTGCATCAGGATCACATCTTCCGCTACCGTCTGCGCTAGACCACCTCCGTTCTCCTCGAGCAGTTCGCAGTGCCGCTTGACTTCGTCCGCGGCTTCCTCCTCAACGATCCCCGACGTTCTCCACGCACGACTCTACTGTTCTCTGGGCAGGTCCGCCTGCAGCCGCCGCATTGCAACTTCTCTCGCATCGCGCGTGACCTCCCTGCACATTGTCGTCCTGCACGCCGTGCAGCTACTCTTCCGCTTCCTGCTGCCGAACCCGTGTTCGCCCGGCCTTGCCGCGTCACTCCCGCGCTCGCACACGCGTTCCAGCGTTGCTCGCGCCACCTGTCCTCCGGCCGCCCAGCGCTTGCACTCCAGTGCGCTGCGTGCCGCTCGCCTGAGCCGTTGCCGCTCCGTCAGCCGAGCTCCGCTCCTGCTTCGGCCGAGCCGCTCCTCGCTCGCCCAGTGCACTAGCGCCGCGTCGCTCTGCCGCCCGGGACCTCGCCCGAACGCTTGCACCACGAGCCACCCTCGCTGCGTCGCACGACACCCGCTCATTCCGCTCCACCCGCGCGGCGTTCACCCCTTGCTGCCGCGCACCTGCGCCCCGCACCCGAGCCAGCGCGTCCGCGCGCCGCTGGCCTGCTTCCGCTCGCCCCAATGCCTGGGCCTGCCAGCGCGGCACCCGCTCGCGCACGCCGCTCCGCTTCCGCGTCTGCCATGGCCCGCACCAGCCACTGCTCCCGCCTGCTTCCACGCGCTTGCCCGCACCGTCTGGCGCCTGGGGCCATGCCCTGCGCAGCGCCTCCTGGGCCTGCTGCTGCCCCTGCGCCGGGCCCGCCAGCTGAGCCGCGCCACCAGCAGCTCGCCCTCGCCTCCGCATACGCCTGCGCGCACGCGCCCGCGCCGTGCGCCTGCGCGCCGCTCGGGCCGTCCGCGCCGGCCGCCTGGCTGCCCGCGTGCCCGCGCGCGCCTGGAGCCGCGCGCCTGGGCCCGCCTCCGCCCCGACCTGGTGCTGCTGGCTCCGCGCCGAGCCGCCCGCTGCGGCCCCCGCACCAGCCCCGCCGAGCCGCCGCCTGCGCCTGTCCGCGCGTGCGCCCGCACGCGTGCGCCCCCGGGCCGCTGCTCGCCCAGCGCCCGCTTGCGCTGGCGCCCCTGCCTCAGCGCCTGACCAAGACGCCGAGCGCCACCAGCAAGCTGCTGCCTGTGCTGCCTAATTGGGGGAGAGGAAAAACGGGAGAGAGACAGGGAAGGGAGCGCCGCCCGTGAAGAAAAGAAAGGAAACGCCAGTGAAGGGATAAGGCAAAGAAAGAAGAAGTACAGAGGAGAAAGGGAATTAGAACTTCCCAAGGACTTATACGTAAATACAGAAAACTACAAGGGCCTGTCTGTAAAACACAATTTCCCGTTGATTTAAAACTCAAATAAAGAAATGCTCAAAACGAAAGTTGGAGAGTTTTTCAAACTCTACAACATTGCTTTAGGGCTCAAGTTCAAAAACTTAAAATTTACATTTTTACACGTGAATCTTTGAATAAAACTCAGATTCGAATTGCTTTTGTCCTAAAAATTTAATTTATAAAATTTCAGGACCTGAATGCAAGCATTTATGACACGTCATTTTGACGGGATAGACTCGTCATTATGATTGGATAGACATGTCATGATGACTTGCACTTTTACACTTTAGTCCTAAGTAAATTTAAAAGTTGCTTTTGTAAATCAAACATTTGCATAAAAGGACTTGTACTTTTATAAAATTACGTAAACACCCTTATTTTTACCATTTTACCTAAAATTTTTACACACTTCAACACACACATTTCAAATGAAACTTTTGGATAAATAAATATATATTTTTACAAGGGATAAAATAAGAAAAGCATGTTTACAAAACCATCTTTTACTCATTTTGAAATTACCTTCATCCAAATACATTTTACAAAAACAACCCTAGGTTTTTCTATAATTACAAAAATACCCTTTTTACTTGTACTTTTAAATTTTCAAAAGTTTCACATAAACACACATAAGCTTTATACAAACAAACACATATTTCACACTAACAAAATATTTGCCTAGCATTGCAAATACATGAACTGTCACAGCCTCCCCCCCTAAAAAGAATCTCGTCCCTAGATTCGGACGAAAGACTCTGAAGGGAAGAGAAGCAAATCACCATCAGAAGTAGCAGGAAACAATCACACCGGAAGAGATTAATGTTGATGGTAAAAGTCATTGGAGTATGACGAGAAAAGCCTTTACTTTTGATGGGTGATTTAAGCATAAATAGATTATACGTGTATGAGTATAATGAGAAAAGAGAAAGAAAGGTGATCAAGTTTTCATAGAGTTGAGATCACAATATGAGATCACAACATGAGGACGATATATATCGGTGACATTCATCACAAAACTTTGGGGATAACAAGTAAAGATAGCACAAGAGACTGATAAGTGATGTTTGAAACATTTCTGCTCAGAGTTTATTATCTGAATGATTTAGATGATACTGATTGCAAAACATGCCTATTTATACCAATGCAATCAAGGAATAATGATAAAATGCTTCAGCTTAGAGTGCAATGCTTGACATATAATCATGAACATAATGCACCGTTGTAATGTATGGTTGCAATAATGGTGCAACATGAGGATGAGGGATCCCATGCACGATCGAGATGATGCATATAACACAATGCAATTACCATGATGTTGACTAAATGATGCATACATTATAATGCAAGGATGATGATATTTGCAATGTATGCACGTATGAAATGCATGAAATATGATGCATATCCTCATGAGTTGATGATGCATATGACTCGCATCCTACAACCGTTCTTTCGTAACTAACACCTGAGTAGTCCTATATCCTTAAGCGAGGATCAAAAGTTAGGACACTAGTAAGGTTGCATAGAAAGAGATTGCAGCGGGGTTACGTCACATAGACCTAGTCACCAGTGCGCTCCTAATGGCTCAATCATATGGCTGCAGCGCACATGAGGCCTTAGGTTCCGACACGGCATCATGGTCATGTGATTAAACACCACCACAAAAGAGGAATAGCAACCCTATAGTGCCAACAGCAGCAAGATAAACTTAGGAAACCGAGGACAACCCGAAGTTGCACTAGAGGCATACCCGTTAGTCAGTCTACAGATTGTCGATGACGATGCAACTCCATACACTGACCAAAGATGACATATGTTATGATGCATAACTTTTGCCATAAATCTTTTTATTTTATTCAAAATCATCTGAGCAAAAATTGAAAATGCAGCTCTCAGATGTTGTAACCAGAATAGCCAATAAGATAAGGTACAACATCAGGAGAGGATAGATGGATCACTAAATAATGGATTGAAGGATTTATTGATAGTTATCAAGGTTTAACCATCAAAGGAGAAGCTCAATGTTTCTGCCAAAGCAGATTCAAAACAAGATCAAGAGTTTGATTTGGCTGTCAAGCTAGAATCGGTGATAGGGTTCAAATATAACCCAATCCACTTGATTCACAAAAGATTTTCTTAACTCTAGGATAGCCCAGCAGATTACATTAACTCCTACCACACAAAGTCAAAACAGGCATTCAGATACAAGCACATATTTCAGTACATCAACGTAACAAACAAGGCAATCAAATCAATCCAAGATAACATGATGCATGCACGTTCTACACGTCCTCACAAACAAAAATAACTGCCAAGTAACCTTGGTCTTACGTGGTTAAGTACGGTGGCATCATATAAATACGTCTCTCCCTATAATAACTAGTCGATAATCCTAACCGTTCAAAACCTATCGAATCGTGGTTAGCATTCCTGCAGAAAGCACAATATGTATATACTGAACCTTTCATGCCAGCATGTCATGAAAGCGTCCCCAATCATTACTGTTCACTATAGAAACAGCATCTGTACAATTACCGCCGTACAGACAACGTTAACATACGTTATCGAGATAACGTATTCACGGGGTACCGCAAAATGCGGGGGTATGAACTGCGATCGCCATACCCTGCGCCGAACCATATACTCCCAATGTAGTCAACCGAGGTTGGTACATTGGCAGTATCTCAAGTAGGCCACTGCTTGAGAATCAGCGTTCGGTTCGCATCACCGACGGGAAGGCCAAGCTCCCTCAGTTGGCTGAGGATCCTTACCTCCTTACCTCATCGTCGAAGGTGTCGTTACAGAATGTAAGGTTAGATTGTGCATGAATTTAAGTTTTGGACAGAAAAAATAATGCTGGTAGTTAGGGTTATATATACATATATACACTATAGCCACCTCTAGTTCCCTTATAAGCATTACCCTAGGGCTTTACGTACTAAGTACAATCCTTAATGAATCCAACGTAGTTTTGGGAAACCTTTGGTTGGTCAAACTTTTATACCGAAAGTATTTTTAAGATAAAATGTATCTCCAGAGTAACCTGATAGCTCTGATACCAGCTGTGGCAGAACCAACCTGAATTATACCGGCTCAAGTACGCGAGTCCACCCTAGAGGGCTCCAACATGCTTCAAACGGTATAATCCCTTGGCCTGTCGGGTAACGTCCCGATAAACCACCGATACACAGGATCAAATAAGGTTACCTCACGTGAAGGTGAGTCCAGAGATACAATCACCATCACATTTTACATCATAGAGAATTACATAACAAGGGTTGTCCCAAAGAAGTATGAAGATTCAAATTTAGAGAAAAGATTACAAACTGTTAAAGCTAGGGTTATTAGCAGCGGAAAACATATGCGAAGATTTACAATACGTCGTCAAGATGGATGTCATGCTAAGCCCGGGCACGACATCACTCGGTATCACCAATGTTGGTCGGGGACGGACCCCATTCCACGGACCAACCTTCTGGGAGAGCACAGGGCCAAGGCAAGGAGAGAGTGGGGTCTTCAAAGGCTTTACCTGAAAAACATAAAACTAGCAAGGCTGAGTATACTAATACTCAGCAAGGCTTACCCGGGATTGGATATACTTTAGCCCATAACTAGACTCATGAAGGCATTGTGAGGGCTCTGGGTTTATTTTCAGCTGAAAAGTAACAAAGAGTATGAACTATTTTCAAGTTTTAGCTTTCATCTTCTAGTTGAGTATTTATTCTAGATTAGCACCTACACTAAGCAAGCAAGGTAGTGATTATCATCCATCAAGATTATCCATCATTAGTTCCACTTCTTACTCAATGTGGTAAAAGGGATAAGCAGTCTCATGCATCGTGAGAGGCGGACGATTCCTGAATCGAGATTCAACCTTGCAAGGTAAACCTAACACACACGCTTGGAACATCCAAAGATCGTTCCGAAGCAACCGTTTACCTTTCATTCCGGGTCGTGGAACAGGCCACCACAAGCGACTTGCAGGACCGTACGCACACCCTATATGTGCAGGACATACGTCTGTAGCGCGACTACAAAACCCGTATTCCTGTCTGCCATGCAGAACGTACTCCCACAGGTCGGTGCGTGAAAAGAACCAAATTAATCGAGTGGTGGAAGGTATGTCCACTTGCCGGGCCGATTGGTTACTAGGCTTACCGCTTTACCATATTTCGCGGCATGTGGCTAGTACTGTTCAAACGCTTAGCCACCACTACCACACATATCGACCTTAACCACTTTTAACGAAACAGACAGGGTAAACTTCTAGGTCATGATACAGCGCATGACCCTGTCCGTCATCCTTATAGTGGTTGCAGGAATGTAAACATGCAACTCCTATATCGCGCGAGTGACAGAAAATCACTCGACTTCTACCGGTCCTATTAGCGGAGCAACTATCCGATAAGGACTCGGAAGCATTACATTGGATTCCTAGGATTCATGCATCTAGGGTTTCACTTCAATTCCTAGACTTAATGCAAAATATAATATAGATAGACATAGATTGCAGTGTAAATAAAGTAGTGGGATATGTCCGGGGCTTGCCTTTACTGGTGGGTCTGAAGTCAGAAATGTTAATATCTTCCGAACTTTGGTTCGGGGCTTCAGTTAATCCCTTGGTGACGTTCACTTGGTCTTCAGGAATATCCTCCGCAGACTCCGGAGAGATCTCGTAGGTACCGTTGTTGAAGAAGTTGTATCTACATGCAATGCGACATTACATTCCAAGTGTGCACATAAAGCTACCTTACTCCTCAATACAGTTACAATCCAACACTCATATAACACATAATTCACATTACACCCAAAAAGATTTGAAGCTAAACTTAAACAGAGCTTTAGGTGGACAACTAGTTAGAATCGGCTACTTGTTGAGGATTACAACAGAGTCGATTGGAAACAACGGAGGTTTAGCCGATTGATGAGTGCATCGGGTTCCTAGATGATCGATGAAAGCATCGATTACTTTAGTAGAGGGATGATTCCTAAAGCCGTTGTCTTAACTGAGATGTGCTTAAGTGTTATTCTAAGTAACTAAGTGTGGTTATATCGACTTGATTACGTCAGCACAACAATTGAGTGACGTATAGCCGAACGGAATGTGGTTAAGGGTATATGACCGATAGATATATAGCCGATCTCTCAGTCGATAAATCGACTGATAGAAGTATGTGGATAAGGATGAGAAAACTAAGGATTGATCGGCCATATTAGATTAATATGAAAGACAACTAGAAACGGCTTGGATCGGCCGATAGCAAGAACCCTAAGATCGTGTGTGCACCTCAACTTGATTGGCTATGTGATAGCCGATATAGGATGGAACAACAGAATGTTACCGGCAGTAGCCGATACTAGAAAGATAACAACCGTTTCAGCTAACCAGCCGATGGTAGAAGCATCGACTGACAGCTGTTACACAGGAACATTATATACTTAAAGAAAACAGATGCTAAGTGGCTGGGTTGATAACCTGCCACTGAAGTATAACTGTCAAGACGTATTAGCTAAGCAGTAGATGCACACAGACTGACAAGGATCTATATACGACAAGGAACTTAAGGAAACAGCAATCAAGACGAGGACAATATCTTGATGGTAGGGACATGAGCTCTAGGGTGATAGGATTAACTAACTGTCACACTTCTTCACATAAACATACACCCTATAATTTATCTTCCAGCTATAACACATGCATATCACATAAGATGCAAATAAAGCACACATTTCCTAATATTTAACATAGACCGCACTTCAAAGACTTTCCATTCAAAATCACAACATATAACTTGTAGATTTGGACCTAGGGTTTCAAATAAAACTGATTTCGTATTTTTATGAACTTCTTACGAAGATCTATGAAATGTAGAAGTTCATCGATTTGAAAAACAGAAAGCTTTGGAAAATTTACAATGAACACCCTAGAACTTTCTAAAACATAGCAATCAAGTCCCTGGTCCGAGAAAACAGATAACAGGAAGTTAACGGCGATATTCCGGCAAAGGAATCGCCGGCATTAAGAAGATCTAGCAGAACAGGGCAAACCTTGGGTAGCCTTGGTTATGAAGGAGAACACGCGGAAAGTGAATTCCCGCGGTGAATAGGATTGGCGATGAGATGAGCTCGACGATGACGAGATTCCGTGGTTGACGAAGAAGTTTGCCGGGTAGGGTTGCCGTGCTTGGTTGCATCGAGGCTCCTCCGAGCTCGTCACACCTAACTGCCGCCTTCGCTCCATAACTCCTCCTTCCGACTTGTCGCGCCATAAGCGCCTCCCCGCTTCCACGAGGATCGAGGCCTGCCTGCATCAGGATCACATCTTCCGCTACCGTCTGCGCTAGACCACCTCCGTTCTCCTCGAGCAGTTCGCAGTGCCGCTTGACTTCGTCCGCGGCTTCCTCCTCAACGATCCCCGACGTTCTCCACGCACGACTCTACTGTTCTCTGGGCAGGTCCGCCTGCAGCCGCCGCATTGCAACTTCTCTCGCATCGCGCGTGACCTCCCTGCACATTGTCGTCCTGCACGCCGTGCAGCTACTCTTCCGCTTCCTGCTGCCGAACCCGTGTTCGCCCGGCCTTGCCGCGTCACTCCCGCGCTCGCACACGCGTTCCAGCGTTGCTCGCGCCACCTGTCCTCCGGCCGCCCAGCGCTTGCACTCCAGTGCGCTGCGTGCCGCTCGCCTGAGCCGTTGCCGCTCCGTCAGCCGAGCTCCGCTCCTACTTCGGCCGAGCCGCTCCTCGCTCGCCCAGTGCACTAGCGCCGCGTCGCTCTGCCGCCCGGGACCTCGCCCGAACGCTTGCACCACGAGCCACCCTCGCTGCGTCGCACGACACCCGCTCATTCCGCTCCACCCGCGCGGCGTTCACCCCTTGCTGCCGCGCACCTGCGCCCCGCACCCGAGCCAGCGCATCCGCGCGCCGCTGGCCTGCTTCCGCTCGCCCCAATGCCTGGGCCTGCCAGCGCGGCACGCGCTCGCGCACGCCGCTCCGCTTCCGCGTCTGCCATGGCCCGCACCAGCCACTGCTCCCGCCTGCTTCCACGCGCTTGCCCGCACCGTCTAGCGCCTGGGGCCATGCCCTGCGCAGCGCCTCCTGGGCCTGCTGCTGCCCCTGCGCCGGGCCCGCCAGCCGAGCCGCGCCACCAGCAGCTCGCCCCCGCCTCCGCATACGCCTGCGCGCACGCGCCCGCGCCATGCGCCTGCACGCCGCTCGGGCCGTCCGCGCCGGCCGCCTGGCTGCCCGCGTGCCCGCGCGCGCCTGGAGCCGCGCGCCTGGGCCCGCCTCCGCCCCGACCTGGTGCCACTGGCTCCGCGCCGAGCCGCCCGCTGCCGCCCCCGTACCAGCCCCGCCGAGCCGCCGCCCGCGCCTGTCCGCGCGTGCGCCCGCACGCGTGCGCCCCCGGGCCACTGCTCGCCCAGCGCCCGCTTGCGCTGGCGCCCCTGCCTCAGCGCCTGACCAAGACGCCGAGCGCCACCAGCAAGCTGCTGCCTGTGCTGCCTAATTGGGGGAGAGGAAAAACGGGAGAGAGACAGGGAAGGGAGCGCCGCCCGTGAAGAAAAGAAAGGAAACGCCAGTGAAGGGATAAGGCAAAGAAAGAAGAAGAACAGAGGAGAAAGGGAATTAGAACTTTCCAAGGACTTATACGTAAATACAGAAAACTACAAGGGCCTGTCTGTAAAACACAATTTCCCGTTGATTTAAAACTCAAATAAAGAAATGCTCAAAACGAAAGTTGGAGAGTTTTTCAAACTCTACAACATTGCTTTAGGGCTCAAGTTCAAAAACTTAAAATTTACATTTTTACACGTGAATCTTTGAATAAAAGTCAGATTCGAATTGCTTTTGTCCTAAAAATTTAATTTATAAAATTTCAGGACCTGAATGCAAGCATTTATGACACGTCATGATGACGGGATAGACTCGTCATTATGATTGGATAGACATGTCATGATGACTTGCACTTTTACACTTTAGTCCTAAGTAAATTTAAAAGTTACTTTTGTAAATCAAACATTTGCATAAAAGGACTTGTACTTTTATAAAATTACGTAAACACCCTTATTTTTACCATTTTACCTAAAATTTTTACACACTTCAACACACACATTTCAAATGAAACTTTTGAATAAATAAATATATATTTTTACAAGGGATAAAATAAGAAAAGCATGTTTACAAAACCATCTTTTACTCATTTTGAAATTACCTTCATCCAAATACATTTTACAAAAACAACCCTAGGTTTTTATGTAATTACAAAAATACCCTTTTTACTTGTACTTTTAAATTTTCAAAAGTTTCACATAAACACACATAAGCTTTATACAAACAAACACATATTTCACACTAACAAAATATTTGCCTAGCATTGCAAATACATGAACTGTCACAATCATTCGGTCGAAGCCTTTTTCATTAATGTTATAAACAGGTTTATCCACAAGATAAAAAATGTACAATCCATTCACTAATGGACAATGAGCATAAAGAATATCATTATAATAAATGGAACAATGCGTGTTCTTTATTACAATGTCATAACCGTCAACTTCTTCCAAACATGAAGAAGAAATAATATTCTTACTCAAAGCAGGGATGCAATAATAATTATTTAATTCCAAAACTAATCCTGACGGTAACCACAAGTGATAAGTGCCGACCGCCATGACCGCAACCTTTGCTCCATTGCTGACACAAACATCCAGCTCGCCCTTGCAAATCTTCTAGTCCTTTGAAGTCCCTGCAACGATTTGCAAGTGTGAATCATCGACCCAGTATCAAATACCCATGATTTACTAGAAGATATAGCAACATTTAATTTCTGTAATATTTATAACATTTATACCTGAGGCGGAAGTCTCACTTCCCTTTTTCTTCTTCAGATCCTCCAAGTATTTCTTGAAGTTTCTTGACCAATATCCCTTGGCATGGCAATGGAAGCATTCATCATTAGGAGTAGGGCCAGATTTGATCTTTGACTTTTGCTTAGAGCTCAAGGGCTCATTAGGAACCTTTCCTTTAGCTTTGCCTTTAGGAGGTGTCCAACACTTCCTCTTTTTATTTTCCTTCTGAACCACCATCATAAGAGTGGGATTTTTCCTAATAATTTCCTTTGCTATTTTTAGCATCCCATGTAATCAGCCAATGTTTTCGCCATACCATTCATTTGAAAGTTCATGGTAAAAGGCTCATAGCTCGCTGGGAGAGATTGGAGAATGACATCAATAGCCAGGTCAGGCTTGAGTTCAGAATCAAGTTTCTCTAAAGTCTCAATGTAACTAATCATCTTGATCACATGAGGACTAACTGGGCTACCCTATGCCAGCTTGCACACAAACAAAGACTTTGAGATGTTGTACCTCTCAGTCCTAGCTTGGTTCTCAAACATTCAACGCAGCCCCTCAATCATGGAGTGAGCATCAGCATGCCCAAACTGCTTCTGCAGAATAGAGGACATGGTGGCAAGCATGAGAAGCTGACATCGAGTGAGTCATTGCAGTGCTTCTCATAAGCTCTTCTCACTGCAGCAGTTGCTCCATCAGGGAGTTTATCAGGGTATGGCTACTCAAGAACATACTCCTTTTTCTCTTGCCTGAGAACAATTCTCAAGTTGCGGTACCAATCAATAAAGTTCGTCATATTCAACTTTTCTTTCTCAAGAATAGATCGCAAATTGAAAGCAGAAGTGTTATTGGCAGAAATAATCTACAACATTAAAATAGTTTTATGTAATGCTTCTATTAACAAGTTTAATAAAAGACTCCCACTATATTAACATTGTCTTCCCTCTAACAACATATAGGGGACCAAGATCCATATTCACTAAAATCCGAGTGAGTTTTGGCTTCACTACTAGAAATTTAGTGACATAGGTAAACAACAAATTGCTAATCATATCTCTATATGACTCTTGTTTGTTGGGTGGCATCCAATGTCCCAGCTCCAACTCTATCTTAAAGCCCAAAACCATTTTGATAGCTTTGTTGAGTAAACCAATACTATGCTAATGAACGTGCGACACCCACCCTATCCATGATGATAGTTGATGGTACTCTACTTTGGTAAACCTACCACACAACGATCAAAATTTTAATAGGTGCAGCTATTGGGAAAGGATATCAAAGTTCTCAAATTTAATGATGGAAGTTATTCTATCATGAAGCATATCGACCATACGAAAGACACGAAAGAATAGTATGATAGAAAAATAAACATCACAGGTATATAATCATATTATATTGTGAATAGTATGGCCTTTTGCATCACAACGGGCTCCATCGCCATGGATTCACGGTAACCTCCATTGCCATCCTTCCTGTCTTGTGGTGATCATCATCGCCATCATCCTTGAAGCCTCCAAGGATAAATACTAAGCTATTACATCTAATAGCACTAGTAAAGTAAATTACATGAGCGGATCAAGCATCACAAGTCGACACGTAGGCCATTATACAATAATGGGACAACCTCAACCCAGTTGTTTAAACTGGTGACATGCAAGTTACACAACTTATTACACATAGATCATCACATGATATTAAGGCTATACCATTCACATCATACCCTGCAAAAACAAGTTAGACGTAGAATGTATTCTACCGAAGGGGTATGAAGAGGCCGCTATCAACAGTTGTTCGGGAAAACATAGATCACATCTATAGAATCGCTACGAAAATCTCATCGGATTGATCCAATCAAGCTGATTTAGAGCCATTCACAATGTCCCTTATTTTCACTAGATCAATCACATTGACCATCGCGATAGGTACATCAGAGAAGACCGCAACACATGACTTAGACACGTCAGTTCAATCTCTTCTCATTTGCATAGTTAGCCTAGATGGTGATTCCTACCAGTATGGGCAAGTCGTACGCACAGCCAAGAAAGAATACGAACAAATCTACAGTCATCCTGATGCTATCAACTCGATCCCACACCATACATCAATCTATACATCGCATATGAACAAATTGCAAAATCCTAAACAAAGCATATCTCTGTATGCGCATCCAGACCAAAAGCTAAACATGATTGCTCTGGTACCCTGTTAGGAAACAGGAATGCTATGCTAGCACAAATTCATAATTCTACCGCATTCAACAAGGATCTCATGTAAGAAGATGACCATGGATCGTTACCACTAGACACACAGCACAGTGGAAGTAGAGTTGTGGTAGCTCTCGCCCCAATGTAGTCGTGCATCGGTGAAGAGGAAGCAGATCGTAGCTTGCAGCTCCTCCTCCTTGTCTTGCTGATCAACACCACAGCAACGCAGCAGCGCCTCCTCGAAGTCCACATGTACGGGATTGGAACGCCGGTCACTAGTGTACTAGCACCGCGTGCTTGGCTAGGGCTTTGTGGAGAAGAGAGGCAACAGCAGCTAGGGTTTGTGGCGAAGAGCATTGGCTGCCCACAGCCCCGCCCCTCATTATATAGACCCCACTAATGGACTATCATGACGGAGGGCCATTAAGGTCCTAATCCTTCTTGGATCAATATCCGGCCCACGCATGATTCCTCTTGGGCATATCATCAACACTCATCAAGCTTCTTCGCTTTAAACTGCCCTACACAACAACATCACTCACTCCATCGAGGCGCGACGCGGAGAGGGGCAACGTGAGCAGGGCGGGGAGGAGGGCAGCAGGGAACGGGCAGGAGAGCGCAAATGAGAGGAGCTCATCGTGCAGCGTCGGGGAGCCTGCAGTGAGTACGCGGAGGAGGGCGGGGAAGGTGGAGGCAAGGAGTGGGGAGGCTGGTGGCGTGGCAGCGAGGAAGAAGGAGAGCTTGGAGGCCGGCGGGAGCACGGGGTGGCAGAGGATGTGGAGGTGGACGGGGAGTGGCAGCAGCGCGTGGGCTAGTGCGGCATGGCGAGGAGGTGGGTCGTGAGGCGGGTGGCGACGAGCGCGACGGTGAGGCTGGAGAGCGGCCTGGGGGTGGTGGCGGTTGAGAGTAGGCAGCGGCGGATGGGAGCGGCCAGCCCGGGTGGCATGCTTGCTGCCCCACGTGGCATGCCTTGCCTGGGACGGCCGCGCTTTCAGGCAGGTTTCTCCACGCGCAGGGCCGCACTTTGCTGGGCTCTCCCACTTCCCGCCCGCGCGTATCGGCACTGGGATGAGAGCATTGCGGCTTTGAGGAGTGGTATGATGGAAGAAGAAGGCAAGAACACCTCAAAAAAAAGAAAAACATGGCACCAGAAGGAAAAAATTGCAGGAAAGAACACACATCGGAGACTCGAACCGTGGCCAAAACGAACGAAATAAGGGTGTCTCCCCAAAAGGTGTGGCGGCGGTTTGGTGCAAAATCGATGCTATTTCCAAATTTTCTCTTTTTCGTGTTGAAATATTTTCGTCCAGAAGGATCTTCAAGTGAAAAATACGATCACGATCACTATGCACGAGGGCCTCCCTGGACCGCGGGTTGATTTTGATAAAGCCGGAGGGCTCTTTTGCAAAATGTACACGCGCCTGCTTGGGTGCTTACGGACGGCCCGATCAACGCGCAATCCAACGGCCGTGAAATCAGGGCGACGTAGCCACACCTAGTGGCCGCGATAGGCGCCCCGGTATAGAGTCGCGGAGCGATGGGTGCGTGTTTTCCCAAACCACTCAGCTTGTGTGAGCAAACTTATGAGCAAATAATTTGTCCATATGTGTTAGAAAATGGCTTCTGATTAGTTTTTTTTATCTTGTGTCTTATCTAGGTAAGTGCATACAAGTATACGAGGCCAATCTCAATGCAAATTTTATAAGAATTTTATCCTCATTAAATTGTATGTCACGTAGGCAAAATAGGTGATATAGTATGGAATTTATGAAGAGAGAAGTTGGGTTTAAGGGGATGAAACTTGGTGTACACGGTTAGCAATACTATGAAACTGGAATGAAAGGCCCGCTAAGATCAATTATTAGTTTCATTATCATAATAACTTTTCTTGATCCAATGTGGCCATGGCCATGAGTAATTTGCTAGTAAATAATTTAGCTACAATTGATAGAGGTCACACAATTCATATGGTACATTAGATCTCAACACCAAACAACAATTAAATGATATATCTAATATATGAAATGGTGAAGGGAAATTATGCATTGTGAGAGGCCGTTTCATTCATTAACCTAAACCTCTAAAATTGATGTGGCACTCTAGGTAATCGTATAATGAAACACCATTGAGAATGACCAGATGGGTTGGTCTGGTAAAGGTGGGTGATTAGTTGGCTGAAAAGAACCAACCAAACTTGAATATCTCCAAATAGAAAAGAGAAAACGACAATATTTATAATTCACCCTGAAACTGTTGGAAAAATTTGAATAGGAAAATGACAAGTCAATTTAATGAATTAAAATATTCACAAAGTTAGAATGTGTTTATTAGTTTTCTAAATTCAAAAAAGTGAATCCACCAAATATGCATAGGATGATGAGTTGATGATCTAATATCTGACAAAATAAAATCAGCGACACTAGTGCCATCATGACGGTTGAGTGCATCCTTAGGGTGGGAATTGTTGGATCAAACCAATCCTCATTTTTTTTTAAAAAAGATTGGTTATAGATCTTGCAAATCCCTAATTGGATCAAACCAAATGCCAAATTTATGGGAAAAAATAAATACCCCAAGTTTTCATAGCCATGAAAATCATATTTTTGAAAGGCAAGTCCAATCATGCGACGGAATAGATCTTGCAAATCCCTAATTGCAAATCCAACATACACGATTACACACATCATTAAATGTGATTGAAATTAATAACGATCAACATCAAATGCCACAAGAACCCAATAGCAGTAATCAAGACGAAGGCCGGAAAGGATCCGTAGCATCAACCATAACCCAGACCTCAACGATTAAAATTGGGATCGGCGTGTTGATCCTCATAGACTATGCGGCGAGCAAATTAAATCATAACATGCAGATCCAAAAGCGTTGCGAGAAGTAGAGGAGGTATCTCATCGACTTTCGTTATGGCCACCATATTTGTTATCTCCTCCACCTAATTCGATCTCCACTATGGCTTCTTTATTATCATTTCCTTTTCCTCCTCACAAGTCATCGCTTTACCATAGGAAAATGCGAATAGGAGACAACACCGTGAAGCGTCTAGACTGAAAGAGTGGTATGGTTTTTTATATTGAATTAGTATTAATAAATTTTGTCAACTTAGACCATTGACACCAATTAGAAAGCAAAAATTGGTGTTTATGTCCCTCAACTTTGCCCCGACAGTCAAGTTCATCCCACGACTTTCAAATTGGCCAATCTAGTTCTTTAACTTCAACTTTTGGATCAAACTCATTCTTAACCTGATGTGGCTCTCCATATTAGCATGAGAATAAACCGAAACATCCGTTTTACCCTTAGCTCCATCCTATCCTCCTTAATTTTCACCACGTATCATTGCATAACTTATATGGACATGTAATTTTTCGGTCAATGGAATAACTTGGATCATCATTTTTTAAATATGAATTCTAATATTAAAATTAGACAATCTAATTTTAAATTCTAGCACTATGTAGGATAGTTTGGGTTAATATTTTAAGACATTGAGAGAAAGAAGGAGCTAAGGGTAAAAACAACTTTTTTATTAGTTTTATGCTAATTTGGAGAGCTACACCAGCACAGGGAACGAATTTGATCTAAAAACAAAAGTTGAAAAATTAGATTGGTCCATCTAATAGTTTAGGGACAGACTTGATCCATAGGGTAAAGTAGAGGACTAGAATACCTATTTTTGCTAAATAAAAATTGAAAAAAATGCGATTTCTGGTTCACTGCTAATTAGTTGGGTTTGGCTATTGGCTTCCGGTTCATTTTGCCCACCCCGACACGTCGCTGGCTGCTACGCGGTCAACCCATCATCTTCCTTCCTCTCTCGGAAAAAAATCTATTTCTCTCTCTCTCTCTCTCTCCCCGGGCGGCGACGACTGGGCGAGCCGCTGCGCCCTTAGGCACGTCTTCGCCGGGCCATTCGCCGGCAGCGAGCACCCACCAGGTATGCCCGCCCCTTCTCTTCCCTTCCTGCCGTGCGAAACGGAGCACCCCAAACCCTAAGCTGAGCTTTTTGTATTCGGATCTGACCCACCTACAAGTATACGCATGTATTATACCTACTAGAACTTCGATTCTTTTGCAATAATTATCGGGTATACACCCATGTCCTATACTGGGTCCGGCCCTGAGCACCATCTGGGTTAGTAAACTACTCCCTCAATTGTAGATAGTTTTGGCAAATTTAGATATATAGATTTTACTATGCAGCTCGATATACATTATATTTATATACATAGCAAAATTTATGTATCTTGATTTGCCAAAATGAACTATAATTTGGAACAGAGGGGGTAGGTCCAATGCTAAAGTCAAACAATATGAACGAACAAGTTAACTTGCCAACGCACAATGTTCTATTCATCGTTCCCAAGCTTGCACAAAACCAAAAAAGTAATCTTACTTGCATAAAGTAGAATATGAGTTATCTCCTGTCCCCCATCAGGCACCATTGCTGTAAGTGATACTGTGAAAAACAATGATCAATGATTGGAAAGATATTGGGGATCACTAGCCAAGCCAGGCAGTTAACGGAATTGATGGTACTATATGTTGGCTTGGACAGAGCCATTCCTTGTGAAGAGCTTGAGGTGATGACTAATAGTGCAGTACCTTTTGTTGCTCTAGCTGCTATTTGCTCCATGAAACTGGCCATAAGATGATACTGGTTATTCCTTGTATTGCGAACAACGGCTTGGTTTCATGGCTGTCCACATTCGGCGCACCAGGCCAATCACTTCATGATTGCTAAAAATAAGCCATATGTTGATGAGTACATAGGGGAGAACGGATTCTTCATACATCTAGATGGTCCTATTTTTTTAATTGGAAAGAAACCATGTGTTGCCATGAGACATGCACAAATCCAGGACCCTGATTTATGTTGGATGGGAAAAGCTTCTACCAATGAAAATTATAGATTTTTAGTAACTTTAGTAATTCTTCTTGCTCATTTCTGAATACAACAAGAGAAAATCGAGTAGCTCTGTATTGTTCAAGTTAGTTAGAACCGATGCAATGCAACTTATTGTTAGAAGATTATTTCTTACCTTCATTTGAAAATTCTGTTACAATAGCACGCATCACATCCATTATAGATAGTGATCTATGTGTTTTGGGTGCATCTCTCTCGTGACAGTCAAGGTGGAGAATTAGTAAACATAGAGCACGCAATCTTCTTCTATATTCAATTAGTCATGTTTCACTCTCTTGCAGACAAGATATGCGCTTTGCGATGTTTACTAGCCTATTGAAAATTTAAGATGAGTTTACTAGTCTGTTGAAATCTTGCAACGAGTTGTGGTAGTAAGCTAGTAACTATCTTCAGTTTCTGTCTTTTAGTGTGTTCATAAGCACCCATTGTGATACAGTTACCATAGCATATGTCAGAGTGACTAGAGAACCGTTCTATTGCATATGGTACAGGTTGCCGCCTATTTCAAATGTATAAGTGCATGTTGTAATGTGTATACATTTTCTTCAGAAAATCAAAAACTTTATTACACGATTTGGCTCACTGTTTGTATACCAAGAATGAAAGGATACAGATTTTTATTCACTGATTCGTTAACATATTATGGCATTCTCATCAATTGGACTAGTTGTGTGTCAACTGTCATTCAGATATTTTTTGGCTGAGTTATCTTTGTACCTCATCAGACATTGCTTAGATCAGTGAGCTTAATATGAATAATGTATTCCCTTGAAGTATATTTACACATTGCTGTTTCAATTGTAACTGTCACGCACAGAGTATTGTCTGATTAATTTAGTATACAATGAGTAAAATATGGATTATCCACTTAGGATGATAATTGATATCAAACACGATAGATATGTGGGGTATGGTAGCACGTGCTTTCCTTGTTCGCATAAATGCCGTTGTTGGCTCATATGTTTATAACTCACCTGCAACTATATCTTGCTTTTTGACATTATTTGTATGCATTTTTTTTATTTCTTCAATGAAAAATTTAAGAAGCTGTGTAATGATTTATCTAACTTCAGCAGATTTTCTGTGTAAAGGTTGCACAAGCTTCAATACTTTTCATCGGTTGGAGTTAGAAACTTCAAGCATGAGGTCAGGACTCCTAGTTTATCTCTGAGTTTCAAGAAACAGACAGTATTTGGTGTCTCATGCTTATTAACTCATTTATAGATATGCTTTCCATATTCGTTCTCGGTATTCTTAGGTTTGAATCTAACGATTTTGTAAATGGTATCAGCAAAAATGTCTGTCAAGTTCTTAATATATTGTCATCTGCATGTGAAATATGACATGCTAAATATCTCTTCTTTCTCTCGCATGATCTATTTAAGACACTGTGCTTTTGTTTACCTATGAACATAGACTGTGCCACTGTTCACAACTTACATCAGGCGCACAGCTTGCATGGTTACTGAACTTGCATGTATATGACCATATCATCTTAAAATGTTTATCCATTTTGGAATCAATTGTATACCTATTGTGATGTTTTCTCTCTACCCCAACGTGGATATCTCAAAAGAGTGTTTAATATTGTGCGGTTTGTTATCACTATTTTTTTCTTATGTTTAGTGCTTCCCTTGCCAGTATGCATGGTGAGCTTGATAATATTGTAGGATTTAGAGAATTATGTGTTTGATTGCGGCCTGGTTATCATGTCCAATTAAGATTTGTTATGCTGCTGGTGTTTTTTAATCGATTAAATGTGCGGTTTGTTATCACTATTTTTTTCTTATGTTCGGTGCTTCCCTTGCCAGTGTGCATGGTGAGCTTGATAAATATTGTGAAATTTAGAGAATTATGTGTTAGAACTTTGATTGTGGCCTGGTTGTTATGTTGAATTAAGATTCGTTAAGCTGTCGATGTTTTTTAATTGATGAAATCAGTTGCATTGCTTGAAAAGATTTATATTATTCACTTGAATGCCGAACTTGTGTTTTAGGTTGAAATGACTTGCTCATTTGGTTTCTACCTTGTGAATGGTTGAGTTTAGAACTGAGATGATGGAAGCAAGACTATTTTTCAGCCTTGTAGGATAACAATACTTTGTTGATTCACACTGCTTTTGCTAGGTTTTACAACCTTATGCTCAAAACTGGAATGATCAGTAAAGCTGAGATACGTATAATAGCTTGTTGAAATTTGAAAATAAAAATGCTTGATGGACTCTATTGTTTGTTGTGATCTTGTGATGGCACTCCAGGATTGAGCATAACTCTTGCATACGCATAGCACAAGCATGATACAGCCCAGCTGCTGGTTTGTTATGGTTGTTTTCTTGAAGTAGTCTCTGTTGATCGTTCACGTTTTTCTGTAGCTCTCACCGTGTGAAGTGGAATGAGGACAATTTGTATGAGATTGAGTCAAACAAACCAGTGAGGCAGAAGATAACAGAGCCAAAGACACCGTATCACCCTATGATAGATGATGATGGTACATATATTGCTACTTGCGTTGCATAATATATACCAATTTAAGCACTCATAGTGCATACAATGATTACTAGGGTCACTGCTTGCTTTCTAGGTTCCCTATCGCCAACACGTCCTTTTGACAAATGTCTCGATGAGACTGTCCAGGCTGAAGCTATATTGACGGCCTTAAATGGTGTTGCCTCTTCAAGCAATAGCAATTCAAAGGATGATGGTTGGGCATCCTCAGATGATGAGACTGATGCTATGGAACAAGAGGATGGTTAGTTTCTTGCACAACTGGTATATTTTATTCTGCTTACAACACCTTGCTCAAATTTTCTGTTGATTCTTGATAGTGTAGTTAAATGGAAAATTAATTGAGGTTACTAGCGGAAAGAATATATTTGTTTTGTCTGTGTGAACCGCACAAAAATAGTCGGTCTTGGAAGATTTATGTATATATTAGGTAAAGATGACACATGTTCTGTTGGTAGATAGAGTAATTTGCACTTAAATTTATTTCAACAAGTAGAACAGTGAAATTCCATTCTGCTCTAGCAGCTTAAATGAAGTACATAACCAATCCAACTAATGTCTACTCAAGACAGCTATTCTCAGCTTTCAAGCTTTTGGGCAAACTTCCAAAAGTTCTTGCTGTTCTTTAGGTAAGAGAAATGTCATCTTAGAAACCAACACATATGTAGGGTGCGCACAAGTATTAAATACTGTCATTATCTTTATGATGGGTGATTTATTATTACTTGCTCTATACTTGGAATTAGGATGCAAGTGTGTGTAGTTCGGTCACACATTAGTTCATTTCTATCCCATCTCAGTTCAATCAAATGAGTTTTGGGTTGGCCAGCCCAGAGAAAAGAAATCTTGCACCTCTACTTGGTAATTGGAATACATAATTATCCTTATGTAGTCCCAGATCTTGCACCTCTACTTGGTAATTGGAACATACAGTGATATCTTGGGTTTCATGTAGATCCAGAAGCTGACACAGCAAGGTTGAGTTTCAAGGAGCATCGTCGTGCCCACTACGATGAGTACCGCAAAGTTAAGGAACTGATGCGCACTGGGTCCCTTGTTGAGGATGAGGCCGATGAGAATAACAGGGTTGATAACAGCAGCGAAGGCAAGGGTGTGGGAAAAGGTGCTGCAGTCGAGGACAGGAAACCCGCAGCGGAAACATGAGAGTTGAGATGGTCCTGTTTCTCTATGTTGTTCACTAAGATAGGAAAAGCCCACCAAGGCAGCTGAAGCATGCTTTTTGGCATGTGTCGGATCCGTGGTTCTGGGTTGGGTGGTTTTCTGTAACCAAAGCAGTTGTTACCTCCTATTTTGTTTTGAGGTGCCGGTGTCCCTAAAATGCAGTGCTGACCAAAAATTCCAGTGGAGTTGGCTCCTTGTTCGTTATGCCATTTGGTGGCTCTTATACATTTTCATTCAACAAATATGTTGTGGCTAGAGCGAACTGTTTGATGCTGAAATCAGTAATGTGATCATCGTGAATAATTGTTTCTATAAGAAATATTGGGAGCAGACCTAGTCGTTTGATGTAATCTGTTATGATTTGGAGTGCTTGTTGGTTGTTAGCAGTATTACCCTACATCAGGAGGATGTCATGAATTACGCTTCTGCAGTCTAGAGACCTTTGATGGTGTGTAGCACTTACAGTTTAGCAAGTGCCAAATAGGCATCTGATTAGACTGATTTGGACCATCGAAAGTCGTCGTGCCATTTTTTTAAAAAATGTTTATGCAAAATATCCTTGAGATTCTAAGAATTTGCATCACAGATTGGTTTTCTTTTCCTCTAGCCTCTAGCCAACCAGGATAGGAGTATGATGGTTTTTTTTTTGAGATGGAAAGAAAACTTCCATTAATCACTCTGCCAAGGCAAATCTCTGGACACTAACACAGCCACAGATTCAGGTACCGTACATTGTCCTGCTACAGCAATGGATCAGATTTGGTTCCAGAGTTTCTGCATACATTTTCAATCAGATGTTCAGAATAACAGACACAATATCCACGATAAAGCAATCATAGGATGAAGGAAACTCATGTAGCCTGATCCTGAGTAAGGGCCAGAATTCAGGAACAAGGAGAAAACAATGAAGAAAACAGAGGTAGTTCTTCTAAGATAGTTCTTTCAGATGTCCTGCCAATGTCAAGGTTTTGTATAGAGCAGTTCGCATAAAAAAAAAAGATTGCACGCAGTGGCAGAGGACGGATAGGAATTTAGGTATGGCACAGTTGGATTGATGAAGCTAATGGCTGCAGTATAGCACTTGTGCTACTGGGCCCTCCGCCACTGATTGCACGTAATAACAAGTACAAGAAGGATAGCCAAAAAAACGACTGCGTGAAGGACACATACTTTTCAGCCCAATACTGCATGTTCAGTATAAAACTGTGAAGGTAAGTGGAATGATCATTGCCATCCATTAAGCCAGTGGCAAATTGATGAAACAGAACAAGGTGACCAACCCAATATTATGCCTCATGTTTCCATGACACGAAATTTTACAGATATAAAAAACACAGAACAATACACTGCAACAAGATCATGCGAGTATAATTCAAACAAATTCAGCATAAAAGAGGATAAATGGTACCAATCACTACGATTGTGATTTTGAATCTGTACTTGCATTTAACAAGATCACACACCAACAGCCATACAGGCAATATACTCCATGCTGAGTTGGAACCAGTAACAAATTAAACCACGAGACAAAAAAAGAGGAAGGTGGTTTGAGAATATCTTGCTTGGGACAATGCACCAATTTAACACCATTCCAAAATTGTTGCTGTACCACTATGCCTTATCTGTTTCAGCATAATATCAAAATTTCCTGGAAATCGAACAAATCAAGACAATTGGAGCATTATCATGAAAGGATAGTTCAAAAAAAAAACCTGCATAAGGATGGTAGGAAGGAGCCAATCAGTATGATTTGGATCTGAACCACTTGGTGGTGGTCATGACAAGTGACATGGTGAGAAACCAACAGCAGCCATAAAGGCTTGCACAATATCCACTAGTACTTAACCTGATCCGAACAATTTGCGTAATATCCACTAAGAATCAATAATCATAGTATGAAAGAAACAGCACGAGGCATCTGCTCTTTAGGAGACGAGGAATGGGATGAATTCAGGAACAAGGCAAGAACACGTACGATGGCCTAGGTAGGCTAGGCGTATGGCAACAGCAAGCTATCAGGCGAAATCAGAATCAATGGATGCCGTCGCCGTCCAAAGCCCACACACGCCGTGGGCAAGCGAGATGCTCTCCTGCTCAAGCTTCTGCGCGGCGTCGAGCTCCTGGCGGGCGGAAGCGCGCATGTCGTGGAGGAGGCCGGAGAGGCCGGGGAGATGCGGGTGGTCAAGCAGCATCCTGATCGCACACAGGTGGCCCCGGGACGTCTCCACGGAGTCGCACGCCTTCTCGGCGCAAGCCCTGGCGTCCTGGAGCCCGCTGAGGCCGGAGCGCTGGAGCTCGTCGTCGCCGGGGAGCCCGGGGACGCCGCCGTCAATGGAGCGCGGAGGGGCCGCGGCGCCGCGGGTCGCGATGAGCCCGGCGGCCGCCATGAGGGACGCGGCGACGGTGAGGTCGCGGGAGGCGTCCGCGAGCGCGACCTCCGCTCGCGGCACCCAGGCGAGCCAGGCCGGCACGTCGGCCACGAGATCCGGCATCCCGAGGTTGCCCAGCACCTCGGCGATCGGCCCGTGGGCGCGAGCGCAGCGGCCGGCCGCCTCCTCCACCCGCTGCCGGACGAGCACCTTCCATGGCTCCTGCGCCATCTCTCTCTCCCCCTCTCTCGCTCGCTCGCGGCGGCGGGCGGGTTTCTGTTTCTGGAAGATTTCGCCGCAGTTGGCGGCGTGGCGTGCTCTGAAATACCCAGGCTGGCGGAGTGGACCCCACGCCCGTAACGGATTATCTACCCTAGTGCCCAGGTGAAAATGGGTTTCTGCCCAGATTTCGCTAACCAACCGGGTGTTGCGTGCCAAGATTGTTGTTGCTCGCTTGATAGTATTTTAACCCTTTGCGTCTGTGGAGGAATTACCAGTAACAACAGGCATTTGTGTGTTTAATTGCTGCTCATTGGATGTGCCAAATGCTAGTGCTATGTTACTGCTGGGTGCCATGCGTTCCATCTGCCCGATCGTTCTGGACTTCTGAAGTTGAACTTTAGCACATATTGAGACTATCTAAAACGGCCACCATTTTGCTTGGCACATAGTTACTGGATCCCTTTTAGGCCTGTTGCATGCAGAGCTTGCTCAATCCGAGTCATCATTCACGTAGAAACGCAACAAGCTCTCTGTTGCTCTCTGCAATACAGTAGCATGCTAATTGATGATTGACACATTTATTATGTCGATAATGGATAGTGCCTCTGAACATGAACACTAGTACTGTGGACTGATTTCCATATGTACCTCAGGCACAAACTAAAGCAGAGGGGGCAACAAACAATGTTTTTGGTTCCTAGGTTTCTACATATATACGTTTCACCCGATAAGCTATTAGTGATCCAGCCAGAAGATGAGAGTAACTGGCATAATATTTGCGATGAATCAATCATAGGATGAAGGACCCCAATGGAGGGCCTGATAATTCAAGAACAGGGGAAAAAACACAAATGACAATAGAGGTAGTTCTAAGAGACTAAAGACGGATCACTTCAGATGCCCTGGCAAATTTTCTGCACAGCATATCCCATGTTGAGTATAAATGAAGGTATCTGTTGGTTTAATACAGACAGGGGTATCTCCTACTAGGATGTCCAGACCCTTGGCGTCTCGCAATTCGTAAATCTCCCCTCTTGCCTTCGGAGGGACGTGCCGTACGGCCCGGATCTGACAGCTGGGACCGTGGTCTCCGGACCCTCTCCATGCTATTCCAGGACTGGGGCCTTCACGTCCCCAGGAAGCCTGAGGAGCTCTCGGGGAACCCCCGCGGACCCGGTCCCCCCAGGGGGTCCGGGACCGCCACGTGTAATGACCGGTTCATCACAGGTTAGCCCGCTCCAAGGCGGCGCGTCGTATCACCGTGCACAGTGCGCGGACTGTGTACAATCCCGTCACGGCGCTGCGTGCGTGATGATGGCCTGTAATAGGCGAGCCAAGGCGTGCGCTGCAACAGTGCGCACGCAGCGGGTCAGCGCTGTTTCACCGCCTGACTGGAGGTTACATCCCAACAGTGACAGCACGGCTTCGCTGTTGGGCGACGCTGACGGCGGTCACTGTGCCTGCAGGGCTGCACACGACCGTATCCAGGTTGCAGATACGCACATCAACTTCCCGATAGAGAAGACTACGGAGAGGAGCTGGAGATGAAGATCTCCACATCTCTCATAGAACAGGCTCCTGTTGGCTGGGCCCACCTGTCGGGGCCCCGCACAGTGTAAGCGCTCCCCTTATACTATAAAAGGGATAGTGTACTCGTTAGAAGACAAGTTCATATACACAAGCACAAGTCCAGGCTAAGTTCCAGGCAAGCTTACACATTCAATACAACACCAAAGTGGACGTAGGGTATTACGCTCCGGCGGCCTGAACCACTCTAAATCTTTGTGTCCTTCCTGCGCTCATCTGTCCACCGATCGAACGCCCCTAAGTCTCCTCCAAACCCATCCTTAACTAGGATTAGGCGGGTGCTTTCCGCCACCCGGCTGGAGAATTCCTCCGACATTTGGCGCGCCAAGTAGGGGGTTTAGGTTTGGTTTGCGCTCGATCAACCTTCAAGTCCACAATGGCGCAGGAAGGTGGTCACAACGATCTCCTGTTAGGCGAGGAGGTGGCGTCCACGACGCCACATGTTTCTCGTCATCCAACATCCAGGGCGGCACGAGCAGCTCCGCAACGCGCTGCGGCGCGGGCCTCAGTGGCCCAATCGGTGCCCGCACCAAATGGGCCACTCATGGCGGCCAGGGAGTTGCTCCGCAATCCCCCCGGTGAGGCGGCCTCGCCCGATGCCCAGAGGCAGTGGCGTGACAACGTCGACCGCCTCCTCAACCTGGCACAGGCTTCCCCGTCTTCCGCGGGGGGTCTGCCCCCAGACAACGCCGTCATCAGGGCGGCGCATCCGGCTCCGTGCACTCACCCTCAGTGAGGAGTGCACGGACCAAAGATCTCCGGGCGGAGCTCAACCGCAGACGTGTGGGGGAGGACGCCCGTGTCTCCATCGAGCGGGCGCGTGGCCGCCGGCTCAGTATCGAGGGACGCGACCTCGATGCCGAATTCGCTGCGGCGGTTCCGACCCCACAGGGACCTGCCCAGGCACCGGTGTTCGGGGTGGGCTGCGCCTCGCTAGCAGACCACCTTCGTGCGGTCGCCTGGCCGTCCAAGTTTCGGCCACACCTGCCGGAGAAGTACGACGGGTCCTCCAACCCGTCAGAATTCCTGCAGGTCTACATCACCGCCATCACGGCGGCCGGGGGTAACGACGCCGTCATGGCAAGTTACTTCCATGTAGCCTTGACCGGGCCAGCCCGGACCTGGCTCATGAACCTTACCCCGGGATCTATCCGATCCTGGGGTGAGCTGTGCGCATAGTTCACGGCAAACTTTGCCAGTGCGTACCAGCAGCACGGAGTGGAGGCACACCTCCACGCCGTGAGGCAGCAACCTGGAGAAACCCTCCGGGCTTTCATTTCTCGCTTCACCAAGGTACGTGGAACAATCCCACGTATCTCCGATGCATCTATCATCACGGCCTTCCGACAGGGGGTCCGAGACGAGAAGATGCTGGAGAAGCTGGCGACCCACCAGGTGGAATCCGTCACCACCTTGTTCGCTTTGGCGGACAAATGTGCTAGGGCTGCAGAGGGCCGTGCATGGCACTCTGCAACCCAAGCAGGGCCCGCCCAGACGAGTGGCTTCATCGAGGAGGTCTACCACCCAGTGTGGTTGGCCAACCCTGTCGTGGTCCCGAAGGCAAACGGAAAGCTTCGGATGTGCATCGACTACACCAATCTTAATAAGGCATGTCCAAAAGACCCCTATCCACTCCCACGTATAGATCAAATTGTAGACTCCACCTCTGGGTGTGACTTGCTGTCCTTCATAGATGCCTATTCTGATTTTCACCAAATCAAAATGGCTAGTGATGATAGGAAGCATACAGCTTTTGTAACAGTGGATGGTCTCTATTGTTATATAGTGATGCCTTATGGATTGCTTAATGCTCTGCCCACCTTTGCTCGTGCAATGAACATCACTTTAGGTGATTTGGTTAGAGATATAGTTGAGGTGTATGTAGATGACATCGTTGTCAAGACCAGAGAGTCACAATCCCTATTAGAAAATTTAGCTCAGGTCTTCGACAAGTTGCGAGCAACTTCCACCAAGATTAACCCCGAGAAATGCGTCTTCGGCGTATCGGCGGGGAAGCTCCTTGGTTTCCTCATCTCCCACAGGGGGATCGAGGCCAATCCGGATAAGGTCCGGGCGATCGAGGCAATGAGGCCCCCTGCGCGCCTCAAGGACGTCCAGAGGTTGACGGGGTCCCTCGCTGCCCTCAGCCATTTCATCTCAAGGCTGGCGGAGAGGGCACTCCCCTTCTTCAAGCTAATGAGGGGGTCCGGTCCATTCACATGGACTGAAGAGGCAGAACGTGCCTTCCAGGAGATGAAACTGTACCTCACCTCCTTGCCGGTCCTGGTTGCACCGGACCCAGGTGAGACACTGTTTCTTTATCTTGCAGCGACGGCCGAGGTGATCAGCATGGTACTGGTCACCTAGAGGTCCGAACTTCTCCCGCAAGGGGCCTCCGCGGACCCTCCTGCAGGAGAGGGAGGTCCGGCCTCCACCATTCCAACAACCGACCCTACTTCGGAGGGTCCGACCGGGTCCCGACCCAGGGAGCTACAAAGCGACCAGGGGTCCGGAGAGACCCCAGCTCAAGCTGAAGGATCCCGTCCGCCTGGCAGGCACAGGACTGTCCAGAAACCGGTTTACTACGTCAGTGAGGTCCTTCACGAGGCAAAGGCCAGGTATCCTGAAACGCATAAGCTTCTTTATGCCATACTCGTTGCGTCCAGGAAACTCCGCCATTACTTTCAGGCCCACAAGATTGTGGTGGTGACCTCCTATCCTTTGAGGGCCATCCTTCACAACTCCAACACCACAGGCAATATTGCCAAGTGGGCAGCTGAGCTCGCTGGTTTCCAGCTCGACTTCCAGCAGCGCCATGCCGTCAAAAGTCAGGTCCTAGCTAACTTCGTGGCGGAGTGGACACCAATACCAAGTGCCTCTGGGGGGCCGGACCAAGGGACGGACCCCCCGCGTCCGGAAGTCAGGGCCCCGGTGTTCACCGGACCTCACTGGACCCTCTTCTTTGACGGGTCCGCCCGCAGCAAGAGGGCAGGGGCTGGCGTGGTCCTCATCGACCCACATGGCGAGCAATTGAAGTACATGGTGCACCTCGATTTTGAGGCCACCAACAACATGGCGGAGTACGAGGCCTTAATCTTTGGGTTCACAGCGGCTCTGTCCCTGGGGGTTCGGGAGCTCCAGGTCAAAGGAGACTCCCAGCTCATCATCAGGCAAGTCCGGGGGGAGTTTTGCTGCAACAACCCTCAACTCGCAGCCTACCTCATTCATGTAAAAAGGCTGGAAAAGGACTTCGATATGCTGGAACTGCAACATGTTCCACGCGAGGGCAATTCAGCAGCTGATGCCCTCTCCGCGAGCGCATCGACTGAGGCACCTGTGCCTGAGGGCGTCTTCCAGAGATGTCTGCTGAAGCCTTCCGCCCAGCCTGCCGACCTGGGCGATGGGGGTCGGACTAGCACCTTGAAGCTAGCGGTCCCGGCGGTGCTCCATCCGTGGAGCCCGCCAAAGGTTGTGTGCTCCCTTGAGGGTCCCGAAGGTCTCAGGGAGCCGCACCCAGTTACTCAGGAAGGTCCCGATGCATGGATCTCTAAGGTCCGGGACTACCTGAAGGATAATTACCTTCCTGAAGACCAAGCATCTGCTGAGCGCATTGTCCGGATGGCTAAGCGATACACGATGGTAGAAGGGGATCTCTACCGACGTGGCGCCAACGGCATCCTCATGCGGTGCATCACCCAGGAAGAGGGCCGCGACTTGCTCGCGGAGATCCATGGAGGCGAGTGCGGAAGTCACTCTTCATCTCGCACGCTGGTTGGTAAAGCCTTTCGGCACGGCATTTACTGGCCGATAGCGCTCCAGGATGCAGCTGAGTTGGTAAGAACCCGCAAAGCGTGTCAATTCCATGCAAAGCAGATACACACTCCAGCTCAGGCACTGCAGATGATTCCTCCCTCTTGGCCCTTTGCCGTATGGGGGTTGGATATCTTGGGACCTTTCCCTAGGGCCGTCGGCGGGTACCGGTACCTCTATGTCGCCATTGACAAGTTCACCAAGTGGCCGGAGGCAACCCCAGTGGTCAATATCACCAAGGCGTCAGCAACTGTTTTTCTTAGGTCAATTGTGTGCCGGTTCGGGGTCCCGAACCGGGTCATCACCGA
This sequence comes from Panicum hallii, assembly GCF_002211085.1. Lineage (NCBI taxonomy): Eukaryota > Viridiplantae > Streptophyta > Magnoliopsida > Poales > Poaceae > Panicum > Panicum hallii. The sequence goes on along the minus strand of NC_038047.1, from coordinate 8,941,505 downwards.
CAATGGGACTCAGTTCACAAGCCAATACTTCCAGGAGTACTGTGAAGACATCGGCATCCAGCTCTATTTCACCTCAGTGGCGCATCCCAGGAGCAATGGCCAAGTAGAGAGGGCCAACGCTGAGATCCTCAAAGGACTCAAGATCCGGACCTACTGTGATCTTGAAAAACATGGCGCAAGGTGGATTGATGAGCTTCCAAGTGTGCTGTGGGGAAACCGGACCACACCTAGCCGGGCAACAAGGGAAACCCCTTTCTTCCTGGTCTACGGGGCCGAAGCGTGCCTTCCCCCGGAGATCACCATGGGCTCACTATGAGTCCAGTCTTTTGACGAGGATTTGCAGGAACAGCAGCATCGCCAAGACGTGGACCTCGTCGACGAGCGCAGATGGCGAGCAGCAGTCCGAAACGCACGTTACAACCAAGCGCTCCGGCGCTACCACCAACGGTTCGTGCGTAGTAGAGAGCTCCGGGTCGGGGACCTAGTCCTAAGGCGAATCCTGAACCGAGAGGGCATGCACAAGCTCTCCCCCAGTTGGGAGGGGCCCTTTAAGGTAACAAAGGTGTGCCGACCCGGGTCTGTTCGTCTGGTTGCGGAGGATGGTATGCAACTACCCAATCCATGGAACATTGAACACCTCCGTAAGTTCTACCCCTAGGACCTAGTTGAGAGGAAAATTTTTCCTTTATAATTGGTAGCCCCAGCATGCGGACCAGGGCGGTGGAGGTCCGCCCTCGTAAACCCGGCCCCTGGCGTACATCGCATAACTTTTCTATACCAATTCATTAAGGGAAAATTTGTTTCTCGATGTGTCCTTGATATCTACGCAATTCTGGTTATCCCTGTTTTCCCTCACGCTAACCCCCCACGAGGTTTTTTCGTGTCTGTTACTCGAAGGCTCTACCAAAGCTGCTACACTGCGTCTCCGCCCGGGACCCCTGTCTCGCGGAAGAAAAGGAACCGACCACCCAGGAACTGGCTTCAGGGAGACGTTCTCGTTCTTTGCTGAGGTCCAGGGCTGTGTAGCCGCTTAGCCTGGTTCCGTACCCTAAGCCTATACACCCTGCCTCCTTAGGACGAGTACCGTTGTACCTCGAACAATGGACCCAGGGGCCGGGACCCCTTAGATTCCCGAACTGTGGCTCCGGTGCTCTGACCCGTTACGCAACTTAGTAGGCCTTCGCTGGCCGGACCGGGACCTCGTGGGGATGTGTACTAAGCGTTGATCTGAGTTATGTGCAGGACCTCGCTCTTATGGCAGCCAGTCCCAATTTATCGCGACTACCTCCCAGGGGGCCACGGCACCTCGGACCTCGGTTTACTCAAGAGCACTTGACAGATCGATAACCGGGAAAACAGCTAAGTTTTTCGCACAAAATACTTAAAACACTTAATGCATTATTGATAATATGTACAATATTACGAAGTTATGTTACAAAAATAACTAAAAAGATACTGGCACTACTGCCCTGGCGGTCCGGAGGCACTCCCACCTTCTGCAGGTTCGGGGCGGCGCCGGAGGCGAGCTGCGACCATGCCCGCCGCTTCCAGGACTCCTTCCCGCACGGCGGCCGCCGTCGCCCGGAGGGGTCCGACCAGAACAGGTGTCAACTGGATGGCGGGGTCGTGGCTCCAGAAGCTGGTAAGAATGTACTCCGCCACCCCCCGAGCAACTTCGCGCCCTTCCGTCTCCAGGAGGTCCTGGATGTTGGCCTCCACGTCCCGAAGCCACTCGGCAGTGGTGTCCAGGACCTGGAGTGCGGCGCCGAGGGGTGAAGGAGCCCCTGTCACCCAGATGGGGTTGGCCCCGAGCGATTCGAGCAGAGGGTTCACCGCGCCAACCCATCTCGTAATCCGATCGGTGCTGGCACCCCGCTCCGCCAGGAGCTCCTCCACCTTGGCCTCCCTCTCTCGGAGGGCCGCCTTGCGCTCCTGGAGTCTTTGGGTCCCAGCTGCCAGCTCGTCCTCCACGGCCTCTTCCCGCTTCTGGAGCTCCTGGAGCCGGGCCACCTCCTCGGCCTCGCGGGCCGCCAGCCCTTCCTCTCTCTTTGCCACCGCCGGCGCCAAATTTTCCGCCTCGATGATTGCCGACGCCCTCCTGACTTTAGTCGCCAGCTCTCCGGCGGTCCGCTCCCTGTCCGCTACCACCTCCATCCTCTCCTCCACAGCGATCAGCCCCTTAAGGGCTTCCGCTTCCCGCCGCGCGGCCTCCTTCTCCCGTTGGAGCGCCGCCACCTCCCGGATGCGAGCTTGCTCCAGCTCTTCCTGTAGAAGCTCGCGCCCCTGCACGAGCTTGGCGCGCTCCTCGGCGTAGCGGGCGGAGACGGAGTTGATGCGGTCGCCTAGGCGGACCTCCCAGTCGGAGAGTCGGAGGCGCTCAGCCTCCAGCTTCTCCCACTCCCGGCGCATGCCAGCCTCCAGCTCCTGCTGAGCTTGGTGGCATTTGGCTATGAGCCGGGGAAGAGGGATCTCCGCCGTGCTTGGGAGGAGGCGCCTCCCCAGCACCACCTCTGTCTCCTCCTCCTCCTCCTCCGCCGGAGGTGCGGAACTACTGGCAACCTCGGCGACCCCTGGTGCCGTCGCCTCCGCCGCTTCCGCTGCCTCCGGTGGAGCCACCTCTGCGGCCTCCGGAGCTGTGATCTCCGCCACCTTTGCTGCCTCTGGCGCTGCAGCCTCCGCCATGGCAGCGGCCCCTTCAGCTGCTGGCTCAGCTGGTGAGGGCCCGGCCTCATCGTCTGAAGCTGCTACCGCTGTCTCCATTGCTGCAGCGGCTTTGGCGGCCTCCTCCTGGGGGGCAGCTTCAGGTCGTGGCGGAGTGGAGGCCTCCGGCTCCGGACCCATGGGCTCGGTAGCATCTGGAGAAGCTTCGAGCGGGGGTCCTCCTGGGGTCGGCGCGGCGGGTCCCGGTGCCGGCTGGGGGCCGGGTCCCCCTGACGGATCATCTGAAGGTTGGGGCCTGCCGTATCACCAATATGGTTAAGGACCGGAGACCAAGAGAGATAAAGGAAAGCTCTTAGAAGACTGCTTACGTATAGTCGTACCACTCCCATCTAGCTCGGGCGGCACAAGGGAGTTTCCTCCCTGCCGAGGAGCCCCCGGACCTCTGCTGGGAGTCCTCGGTCACCGGTGCTTCTGGTGGTGGCGGTGGGGACTGTGGCCTAGCCTCAAGCGGCGGTGGTGGTGGCACCGGGCGCCGTTCGGGTGGTGGTGGCGGAGGAGTCTGTTGTCTCGGAGGAGGCCGTTGTGCTTCCTCCGGTCCCCTCTCCGTCTGCCTGTGTTGTGGCGGAGGTGGTGGAGCCCCGCTCTGCTCCTCCGCCCCCGCCGTTTTCTGGCGTTTGGGCGCCGGCTCCCCGACCAAGGAGCCGTCGCCTCGCTGGAGCCTCCGGGATTTGCTCCCTTCGGCTTGGCTGCTTCGTGCGGGTACTGCCGCCTGAGCCTTGTCGCTCCCTCAGGCCGGGGCAGCACCCGCATTGTCCTTCTACCGGTGTTCTGGCACCGGCACCTTCTCCTTCCCTTTCCCGCTGGGGGCCGGACCTCTGGGCTCCGGCTCCCCGGGACCCTCGTTGGTGCATTGCTGGCAGACCGGTGAGGCGCCAGGGATCTGGAGCCCGCGGTTGGGGTCGCCCCCCAGCTGCCGGACCGCCAGGCCGCCCTCGTCCAGGGTCGGCATTGACGTCAGGGACCAGGACCAGGGAGGACCAGGGACTCTGGAATGAACGTCTCGCCGGTCATCGCCCGGACCGCCGCCTCCAGCTCCGTCCTGGTGAAGTCGCCGCCGGGCCCGCGCACGATCCTGCAGCAGTCGTTTAGCCCCGTGTACACGTAGGCCATTCGGGACCGCTGCTTTAGGGGGGCGATTCGCCACTTCAGGAAGTCGGTACATACAGACAGGGGTACCTCCTGCTAGGGTGTCCAGGCCCTTGGCGTCTCGCAATTTGTAATCTCCCCTTTTGCCTTCTAGGGGACGTGCCATACGGCCCGGGTCTGACAGCTGGGACCGTGGTCTCCGGACCCTCCCCGTGCTATTCCAGAACCGGGGCCTTCACGTCCCCAGGAAGACTGAGGAGCTCTCGGGGAACCCCCGCGGACCCGGTCTCCCCAGGGAGGTCCGGAGCCGCCACGTGTAATGACCAGTTCATCACAGGTTAGCCCGCTCCGACCGGCCTCGAGGGCCCGGACCCCCCTCCCCCGGGAAGGGGTCCAGTGCCGCCACGTGCCGTCCTGCGAAGGGAGTGGATATGGCCCTGCCGCGTGCCTTTGGCTGGAGGCCCTTCGCGGGTCTCCAGCCCACCTACCAGCATTTAATGCGGTAGCTGGGCCGAGTGCGCCCAAGTCAAAAAGAACGGCCTGCCACTGACACACGGGGCAGGTAGGCTGACACCAAGACCGCCTGTTTCCAAGACGGCGCGTCGTATCACCGTGCACAGTGCGCGGACTGTGTACAATCCCGTCACGGCGCTGCGTGCGTGATGATGGCCTGTAATAGGCGAGCCAAGGCGTGCGCTGCAACAGTGCGCACGCAGCGGGTCAGCGCTGTTTCACCGCCTGACTGGAGGTTACATCCCAACAGTGACAGCACGGCTTCGCTGTTGGGCAGCACTGACACCGGTCACTGTGCTTGCAAGGCTGCATACGATCGTATCCAGGTTGCAGATACGCACATCAACTTCCCGATAGAGAAGACTACGGAGAGGAGCTGGAGATGAAAACCTCCACATCTCTCATAGAGCAGGCTCCTGTTGGCCGGGCCCACCTGTCGGGGCCCCGCACAGTGTAAGCGCTCCCCTTGCACTATAAAAGGGAGAGTGTACTCGTTAGAAGACAAGTTCTTAGACACACAGGTCCAGGCTAAGTTCCATCCAGGCTTACACAAACAATACAACTCCTAAGTGGACGTAGGGTATTACGCTCTGACGGCCCGAACCACTCTAAACCTTCGTGTCCTTCCTGCGTTCATCTGTCCACCGATCGAGCGCTCCTAAGTCTCCTCCAAACCCATCCTTAACTAGGATTAGGCGGGTGCTTTCCGCCACCCGGCTGGAGTATTCCTCCGATAGCTACCCTTACGCTCTTGCCTTCTCCAGACACCGCGGCGCCCCTTCATCTCCATCCACTCATTTGCAATCTGCTTTTTGCCCTCGACCTTTCTTCCTCCTTCACCTCCTTTCGATCCGAGTCCCCGCAAAACTGCATCCACCGCCATGTCTTTGCTCCGCCACCCCCGCCGCTTCCAGCGTGAGAGCCAGCTGGACTCGGTGCGCCGCCCTCTAGGGTGGACCACGCCGGAGCTCGTCGGGAGGATTCGGGCAGGCTCGATTCCCCTCAATGACCTAGCCGTAGGGGAGTTCGTCCTTTTCAACTCCTACGCCTTGTGCGGGCTGGTGCCGCCGATCTCCTCCTTCTTCCTCCTACTCCTGGAAGAGTTCCGCCTTCAGCTTCAGCACCTCACCCCCACACCATCCTCCTCGTGGTCGTATTCACCCACCTCATGGAGATGTTCATGGGGGTCCGTCCCTGCATCGCCATCTTTAGGCATTTTTATGCCCTAGTCGGGTCTGGGAGGAGCAAGCGCGAGATCGGCGCCTACTACTTCTAGCTTCGGCAAGGGATATCCGACTCATACATCAGCGCCTTCTCCAGTGCCAAGTGGGAGGACTGGCATGACGGCTGGGTCATCGCCAGGACCGACGCCAATGACCGCCTGGAGCTACCGACAGAAGGGCCCCTCAACGACCGCAGCACCTGGAAGGCCAAACCGTCGCTGCCGGCGGAGCTCATCCTGGTCCTGAACCGGGTCAAAACTCTAGCGAGGGGCGGCCTGACATCCATGATGGTGCTGGGCGACTTCCTGAGGCGTCGTATCACCCCCCTGTAGCAGCGGTCTAGGATGGCCTGCATGTACACGGGGCCAAACGACTGTTGCAGGATCGTGCGTGGGCCCGGCACCGATCTGACCCTCGCGGAGCTGGAGGCTACGATCCGGGCGGTGACCGGCGAGGCGTACAGCCTGGAGTTGCTGGTCCTCCCGAGAGGGATCAAGGCCCTATGCGAGGACCAGGCATCACGGTCGGTAGTCTTGGCGTCGATGCCGACCCTCGACGAGGGCGGCCTGGCGGTCCGGCAGGTGGGAGGTGACCCCAATCGTGGGATCTAGATCCCCGGCACCTCGCCCGACCGCTAGCAACGTACCGACCAGGGCCCCGGCGGGTTCAGCCACGGAGGTCCGACCCCCACCAGGATGAGGAAAGAAAAGAAGCCGGAGCTACGCGACAAGCACAGCGTGGGCTCCGCCCCGACCCGGAAGGACGACAAGTTCCAGGGAGTAGCCACCATCCGGAGCGGCCCGGCGGAGGAGCCCAGATCATGGAGGCTCCAGCGTGGTTACGGATCCTTCATGGGGGAGCCGGCCCCCAAGCGCTAGAGGACGGCGGCGCCGGAGGGGTAGGGAAGCAGCCGGGCTCCTCCACCACCATCGCAGCCAACTCCGCAGTAGCAGGCAGCTCCATCACCACCTCCGCCATAGCACAGTGAGTTGACTGTACGCCGCTTGCCCGCGCACAGTGCACAGTGACGCGCCGCCTTGGAAACAGGCGGGCTTACCGTGGTGTCAGCACACCTGCCCGGTGTGTCAGTGGGCAGGCCATGCCCTGTCTTGGGCACGCGCAGCCCACCTACCCGCATTTAATGCAGTAGCTGGGCTGGCGTCCCACGGGAGGCCTTCTGCCACGGGCGCGTGGCAGGGATGGCCCCGTTGTTGCCTCCTTGGCGACACGTGGGGGCACCGGACCCTTTCCCGGGGGAAAGAGGGGTCCGGGCCCCCGAGGCCAGTCCGGGTGGACAGACCCATAGGGGTCTGGCTCCCACACGTGGCCGTGCCGGACCCCCTGGGGGGTCGGTGCCTGTGAGGGCTATCCCCGAGCACCCTTTCCTCGTGGGCACGTGGAGGCGCCGGACCTTCATGAGCTCAAGGGGGAAGGTCCGGAGGCTCTGGCCCCAGCTGTCAGGCCCAGGCCATACGCCCCGTCACCCAGAGGATAAGGGCGAGGTCGCAGAAAACCTTGCGCCCATCTAGTTGGACACCCTATCAGGAGGTACCCCTATTAGTATTAGTATGTACCGACAGGTACACTAGGGTGTCCGCAATACAAAAGATGGTTTGCAAGCAGTAATGAGCACAACAAAGACAGCCAAAAATGGCTGCATGAAGGACAGAAATTTTTCTACCCAACACTCCATGTTGAGTATAAATCAGTGAAGGTACAGTACGTGGAATGATTAATCCCTGCAACCAGTGGCAAAATGAAGAGACAGGATTCAGGGAAGATCGATGACTGGCCAACCCATATACCATTATATTTATATATACATCACGTTTTCCTGACAATATCAAAATTTTCGACAAATGGAACTAAAAAGGACAGTTGCAACTAGATCACGCGAGTATAATTCAAACAATAAAGGGGACAAAGGAGGTGCCGATCACTATGTTTATTTATGATTCTAGACTCTGAACTTGCACTTAACATGATCATCACACACCAGCAGGCAGACATACAGCCAATATATACTCCATGTTTTCTTTGGATTTTTGGAGCTTACTCCATGTTGAGCTCATACAGCTCATGGCAATCCAGGCAACCAGCAGTAGCAAACCAAGAGACAGAACAAGAGGACACCTATCTAAGGGGAAAAAAACTGGACTACGGAAAGGTACAGACTGCACCCGCTCTTTGATTTAAGAAGATGCGAGACACGAACCCGGGCTGGCTATCTGAGAGCACGCTCTGCTAGCCGCTAGCCCGCGAGAGTGCTCACCACAACGCTCCAATCCAACACCATTCCAAGATTATTGTTACACCATCATGGCTCCCCTGTTTCAGCGCAATATCAAAATTTCCAGGAAACGGAACAAATGGGAAGTTCAGAACAATTGAAAACATTATCAAAATTCTGCGTACAGAGGGTAGAAACCAATTCAATCGGTATGTTCTGAATCTTTACCAACGACGATGGACATGGAAGAAACCAACAGCCCTACAGTATTTGCATAATATCCACTAAGAAGCAGTCGTTGCGTACTACAACGGAAACAGCAGAGACATCTGCTCCTTTCGATCACAGAAGATTGAGGGCCCATCATCGAGATGAGGAGTGAGATGAATTCACGAACAACACTAGAACACAAGCAACGGAACAAATCAGAATCAATGAACCTTGGTCTGCGGACATGGGCTCCGCCTAAAGCAGCAGCGACAAGAGGGCGTCGTAGACCTGCTCGGCGCTCTCCTTCTGAAGGTTCCGCGCGACTTCGAGTTCGTCGCGGGCGGAGACGAACTTGGCGTGGACGAGGCCCTTCACCTGGTTGATCTCGAGCAGCCGCAGGGCACCAGCCAGGTAGCTGCGGCACAAGTCGACTTGGTCGCATGCGCTCCCGGCCTTGTCCCTGGCGTCCTCGAGCCTGGCCAGAGCGCCCCGCAGGCCTTCGTCGGGGACGTCGGCGACGGAGCGCAGAGGGGCCTCTGGGCTGGCCGCGGCGCCGCGGAGCGCGATGAGCCCGGCCGCCCGCACGATGGACGCGGCGGCGGCGAGCTCGGGGGACGCGTCTGCGAGCATCCGGTCCGCTCGCTGGGCCCAGTCACGCCAGGCCCGCGGGTCGTCCACGAGCGCCTGCGTCGCGAGGTCCCCCAGCGCCTCGTCGAGCTGCTCGAGCGCGCCGGCGAGCCGCCCACTGGCGCGGTCGCTGCAGACGACCGCCTCCCCAACCTGCTGCCGGACAACCACCTTCCATGCCTCCTCCGCCATCTCTCTCTCTCGCTCGCTCGCTCGCTCGGCGGCCGGCGGGTTCTGTTTCTGGTAGGCTTCGCCGCAGTTCGCAGCGCGGCGTGCTCTGAAATAGCCAGGCTGGCGAGGTGGACCCCACGACCGTAACGGATTGTTTACCTCCTGCCCACGTGGAAATGAGATTCCGCTAAAAAAAGAGGTGAAAATAGGAATGGCGGGGTGTCACTGAGGTAAGAAACGGTGGGGGCCACAGTGTCATTGAGAGTGCTGGCGGTGCCTTCTACAAACTCTCGTGGGTAAAACAGACGCTGTAAAAGCCCTCCTGCCCCCTACAAATTATTTGTCCTCCTCCTCTCCTCCCTCTTCCGGCTTCCGCATCCACGCCGTCACAAACACGACACGAGCGCGCACCACCACCAGCGGCAATGGAGCGGTGGAGGGAGCTGGCGGAGACGGTGCCAGGAACCCTCCTGTCCGTCGCCCTCGACACCGGCGGCGGGCTCCTCGGCACGGTCTGCTCCGCCCACACGACGCTCGACGCGGTCGCTCGGACGCTGCGCCGCATGCTCCTGGAGGGCGCGCCGCCTGGCGACATCAGGGACGCCACCGCCGGGCTGTTCTGCGGCGCGTCCCCCTCATCGGTCCTCGAGGGCGCCCTCGTCGAGCTCGCCCGCCTCGACGTGCTCCACGCCGGGGCCGGCCAAGCCTACAACCTCTACGCCAGGCGCTACGCCCTCGTGCGCGCCACCGGCGGCGATCGCGAGGCCCTGGAGCTGCTGTACCAGAGGTGGCAGGACCACCTCCGCGGCGCCGTCCTCTACGCCAGGGACGCGAGGCGGAAGCTGCGCGCCGCCGCAGCGGAGGCCCGCGCGGCCGAGAACGCCTGCTGCGTGCTCCGGTCCTTCCCCCACGGCGCCCCCGACGACTGGACCCTCGCCTGGACGTCCGCGGCCTGGCGGCTCGCGCTCCACGCCGCCGTCCGCGCCGGCTTGGCGTTCTTCGCACTGCTGCGGATGCACAACGCGGTTGCTCTCGAGTTCCACGACGCCTGTAGGATGCTCCCCATCAACCGCTAGCTGCTACGTCGTCTTCTCGAAGCACGCTGCTCCGGCATCCGCATCGACCGATCTCTGCTGGTCAGGATTATCCATCATGTCATGTGAGTTCTGAGTTCTCCAGTTGCCAGACTTCGCCGATCAACCGGACGGGATGTTGCTATGCTGTGCTGCTCGCGTGAGGCTATTTTGATCCTTTGTGTTTGTGGAAGAATTTTACAGTACGTGAATACCTCTGCTGGTTGCATTCGTACATTGATCTGTCATGCTCGTCAAACTTCGGATGATTGATTTGAAGAGTATCTCTAGTGTTTTCCTAGAACTTGGTTTGCCTACTAATATTGCAATCTGCTATTTGCAGGATAATTAGTAGAAATTTGTCGATTAACAGTTTTTTTATGCCCAACTGAAAAAAACTTCTACCAGTAACAACAAGCGCATGAGTTTACTGATCATTCGCTGTGCCAATTTATTAGTTCTAACTTTTGACAGAGTGCCATGTTTATGATGCGCCATCGTTCTGGTTTTCAGATTTCTGATGTTGGTTTAAACATTTCGGGACAACCTAAAACGGTCGTCACAGATCATTACATCAGTTGAGCACATAGTTGCCTGTGAAAAAGAACAATAGTACTGTTGACTGATTTGGGATTTCCATATAGACAAAAATTTCTTGTTTTTGCAGCTACTAACTTTTGATGTAAGAACATTAACGTGAGCGACCGACGCATTCGTTAGATTAATTCATTTCATGCGCCCCTAGCTCAATTTAGTTGGCTACCAGTAGTAGTTTGTTCTAGATCCATCTTAAAATTCTTGCTTAGATTTTTCAAGTTACAAGTTAGAACATGTCAGGTCAACCAACAAATCATGCATCATCCACATGAACATCGGCAGAGTTCGAGCCCGACAAGAAGACCAGAGTTGAGGAGTTAGAGGTCCACCCTGGCACAAACACGAGTGTGCTGCTTAATTATGTGTCGGACTACGTCGGGATCCACGTCGGCGGTGAAGAACGCGACCGGACGAGGTGGCTTATAAACCGGAGACACATCCGTCGCAACGGAAGAACCGCGAGCGTGTTCTGAATTCAGATCTGCTGATAGCTGACCTAGGATCTTGACACCGATCGATGGCGGGCGCCACGGCCCAGCCGGACCCTGGCGTCTTCACCTTCCTCAAGCACGGCGTCGTCCTCCCGGCGCGCAGATGCGGGCTCTTCCTGCGGGTCTTCGCCCTCGACGTCCTCCTCTCCACGGCACTCTACCTCTTCGGTAGGCTCGTCGTGAGGCCCCTCGACGCCGCCGTGAACCCCGAGGACCACAACGCCGACTCCGCTGACTCGGCCGCCGACACCGAGTTTAGCATGTCCAGAGCGTGGCTCCTGCTGGGCGCCGGCACCGCGTACCTCGCCGTCTACCTGGCCGCCGTGCTTGCGATGAGGGTCGCCACCGCGTGGTCCGGCGAGCGCCACACGTTCGGCTCGCTCCTCCGCGAGGTGCGGGGCAGCCTCCTGGGAGGTTCCGCGACCATCGTCCTGGGCCGCGTCCTCAGGGCGGCCTGCGCCGCGGCCGCCGTCGCCGCCCTCCTGGCGCTGTCCGTGATGGCTGTTCGCGGCCCTCGCGTTCCAGTTCTGCTTCTACCTCGACGCCGTGTCCGCGATGGCCGTCGTCGTGGCGGCGGCGGAGCCCGGGCGGGGCCGCGGCAGCGCGTTGGCGCGCGCGTGGCGGCTCATGCGGGGCACGGGCAAGCGCGCGCTGCTCTACGTCGCGGCGACGTGGGCACTGGAGGTGGCTGCCGGGTCCGCGCGCGCTCTCGCCGTGCTGAGGCTGTCTCGTGGTACGGATAGGGTCGTGGCGTTCTTTGTAGGCGCTGGCCTCAACTACGTGCTGCGCTTCGTCGTCGACGTGATTTCCATGGCCACCATCACCGCGTACTACTTCGAGTGCCGGAGGAACGAGGAGGTGGAGAAGGAGAAGGCCGGTCAGATCGATTAGACAACCGTAGATGCTTAGCCTGTCTCCAGCGATATCCTCCAAATCCCATTCTCTACATCCTTTATTTACAGAATTTTCTACAAGATTCTCTCCTCTATATCTCATTTCTCTCCAACAACGTTCTCTAAATCTCGTTCTCTATACATTAAACCCTATATTAGAAACGTATTTTGTTCCAAATTTTTATACGTACGTATTTATCATACCTCAAACGCTATGGACATATTTTATTTTTATTTAATTCAGTGTTTGAAACGTAAAGAAAAAATAGAGAAGAGGAGAGAGAATCTCTATATATAGAGGAAACCTGTAGCGTTCTCTATTTTAGAGGACCATTTAGAGAACGCTGCTGGAGCAATAGAGAACGGAATCTTCCTCTATATATAGAGTACATAACGCTTTATAGACTACCGATGGAGACAGCCTTAGTGCGGGGGAATATCAAGTGCTTATGGCCAGGCTCAGCCAGCTAGCTTTAAAACATCATATGAATGAGAAAATATTTAGTGATCCGAGTAAATATTTGATGGAACACTTTTTTTTCTTATTTTGTTACTACTTGCTACTACCTTTTGGTGTAAGACATTGTGTAGTTAACTCCTTTGATTGTACTATATAGTTTCCACTTGCGTACAAAGAATGCTTATGACATTTGCTTATATCTTTCTAATAATATCTGTGTGTTGCCACGGTCGAAGACCCCGTACATTGCAAATACTATGCTACCATACTTCCAATGGGCTCTTGCTGATGTTGTGTTGTCGACGTGTGACTTCACGCTTTGATCAAATATCCAGCAGCATCATGTAGCACCTAGCCATGCCATCGTCGAACCAGGCGTGTAATGCGGCCAACATGAGATGGAAAAAAGGATCGCATAGGGATTTTTTTCAACGCTGAGTTATTCGACACGGATTTTTTTCTACGCTATGATAGATGCGTGTTGGGCCAAATTAAAACTTCTAGTGGAGACGTTGCGTACTTTGTAAATAGATAAAGATTAATTGGTATAAAAGGAAGATTTCTTTTTCGAACATGCATGCACGGCTCAAGTTTCATAGAAGATTTGCAAAGACGCCTGGGTTGAAACTAACTTTTTTTCCAAGTGTATGGAAAGAAACTAAATTTTAGGCAAAGCCTATCAAATTCATGAACAAGTGCATAAAGGTTTTGAATTATCTAAGATAAATTAAAATGTCATCATGGATTTATTTGAAGTCACGAAAAATTGCAATTCTTTTCTTATATCGATTTTCAAATCTGTTGGGCAGCCACTACTAAAAAAACTGTTTTTAGGGGTAAATAAAAATGTATTTTTAGAGACGGGTGCAATACCCACCCCTAGTTCTTGCAGCTACAAATATTGTTTGCAGGGCGGGTAACGCAACCGCCCCTGAAAATTTAGAAATCCATTTCCAGGGGCAAGTCATCTCCTAACCCGCCCTTGGAAACCGATTTAAAAAAATAAAAAAAGAAAGCAAAAGAGCACCGCGGTCCGCGGCGTTCCAGTTGTACGGGTACGGTGTGTACGGTGCCCATGGGTCCAGACGACGAGCGCGGGGTCCGCCCTGGGGGCGGCGTCGCGGGCTAGGTCCTAGCAGAGGAGGACGCCGGCGTGGATCCCGGGCAGGCGGAAGGCGGATATAGGGACGAAGCGCACCCCTGGGCGAAGTTGCATAAGACGCCGAGCAGAGGCGGTGCGCGGCGGAGCTCCCGGAACGCTCGAGCTCCGCCGCCCCCTCTCGCCGTGGTGTTTCCCCGAACACCTCGCGCGTGTTGGCCAACGTTGGCAAGGCCACTGAGGCAGAGGCCGTCCGTGTTGAGGCTGCGAAGATTATGCTCGCCGACCACGACGGCGACATGGTGAAAGGACCAACACTAGGCCTAGAGGGGGGGGGGTGAATAGGCCTTGTTCAAATTTTTCCTGAAAATCTTGGCAGAAAAACGTTAGTGGCCGGATGATCCAGCTCAAGGTCGGATCTTCCGGGTTCCGGATGATCCGCCCTAGTGTCGGATCTTCCGAGCGGCGGATGATCCGGGCTAAGATCAGATCTTCCAGCTGGAAGAAAATAACCAGCAACTAAATTCAAAATATACTAAACTTTTTACGATTCCCTTTGAATACAAAGTTGGTAAAAGGTATTGCAAAGCCTATGAAGGAATCCAATATACGAGATCTACCCCTATCTAGTAGATCGGGTCGAAACAAGCTCAAGAACGATATGAACAACAATAAGTAAATGGAGACACAAGATTTAATCTGAAGTTCACTCCACAAAGGAGCTACATCTCCGTTGAGATGCTCACAAAGAGCCGGGCTATCACTAGCCCCAAGTCTCTCACAATCAACCACAAAGGAGGATTGAGTTACTTACTATTGATCTCATAAAGAGATGGGTAATACAAACTTCCGGGAGCTCAAACCACAAAGGAATGGGAGCTTACCGGCACCTCTAACCGTTTAGGAGCTGGGTTCCTAGAGTAACAAACGCAAATCGACGAATCAAAGGATGCTTCAAGTGCTTCTTGAGATGAACAAGTGAAAGCCCACGAAGTGCTCTCTTCCCACACCCCAAATCTCACTCCCTCTTAATCCCTAGGTGAATCCTTGCAAGAATCAAGCTCTTGGATGGAGAGGAGGGTTGAAATGAATGCTTTGGAGGTGTGTTAGGTCGTGGGAAGCAGCAGCAATAAATGAGGGAGGTGAAAGGGTATAAATACCCCACCCACCTCAAGTGACCGTTATGTGTATTTCTGAGGGGTACCGGATCATCCGGTGTTAGTCCGGATCATCCGAGCAAGCAACAGAATAGGTCAAAATACACTACGCAACTCCCATGGCCGGATCATCCGGCCTAGGCTCGGACGACCCAGCACAGAGGGGAACAGCCAGGCAGGCCGGATCATCCGGCCTGGGGCAGAGGAAAATGTGCTGCAGGCCGGATCATCCGACCCAGATGAATTTGGAAGGTAGATTTTCTCAAGAAAGAATTTCATCTCAAACTAAAGCACTTTGATAACCTGGATCAATCGACATCATCCCCCTTTATAGTACGGTAGTCCTATACTCAAATTCAAAATGAAAATCTGAATTAAATCACCAGTGAACTCCACCACCATATATATTTGAATTGGAGACCTTCTTTTCATCTTCTTCTCAATTCTTTCATTTTATTCCTGCACACAACTTCATCAAAGCATCATATCCCAAATTGTGATTGTCAAGAATCACTAAAATCAATTAGGAGCCTAGATGCACTTTCAATCTCCCCCTTTTTGGTGATTGATGACAATACCAATTTAGGCTCACAAGGGAGGAATAAAATTTATGAATTTTAAACGACAAGATGGAAGAGCTCCCCCTAAATATGTGCATGAACAACTTAAAGTGGTCTCAAATACCAATGCACATATTTAGATGAAATCCCCCTAAGACTTTGCATAGAAGTGCTCAAGTGTGATGAAAATAACCGTGATGCATATGACAAGATATCCAAATCAACAAAGTGACAAATAACATTACATCATCCACACGCATTAAGATAATGAAAAATCAAGTCCAACATCACACTAGCAAATAAGTCTTACAAATTATCAAATAAGTATCACTCCCCCTTTGGCAGCAAGCACCAAAAAAGAAGCTGATCATCAGCTCACTCGGACTCGGTCTCGTCATCGCCGCCTTCTTCCTCTTCTTCTTCATCACTATTTGCTTGACCCCCTTGGAAGGGCATCTCTTGTCCTCCATAGTCAAGCTCAACATCTTCACCAAATTGATACTCTTGAGGAACATAATCATCCCAAAGATTGTAGATGGGTGGTGGAGAAGGGAAGTCTCGAGGCTCACGAACGGGAGAATGAGGAATGTCAACTTTGGCCATTAGCTCCTTTTGCCTCCTTTCTATCTTGAGGAGTTCCTCATCCATATATCTTCTATGTTCTCGCATTTCATGTGCATTTTGGCGACACATATTGAAGCAAGCAAAAATGCCTTGAGCAATAAAGGATAACTTGCCTTGCTTGGACTTGGAAGCCTTGCGCCCGCGAGAAGTAGATGGTGCCGTAGGTGAAGAAGGAGTAGCTCACGAAGATGATGCACCGGGAGTGAAGTTCGAAGCATAGGCACCCGGAAAGGGTCCAGAAGCAGGAATCCCCGTGCCATGACCGGCAATATGAAGAGTCTGTTCAATCTTTCCTTTGTTTGACCGATAGGCCATGTGAATGGTGTTGTGCACTATGTTGAGCTGAGTTGCTGGCTTAATCATGTGAAAGATTTACGGAGCATAATGGTAGGCACTTGATGAATCAGATGAACAAGCAATGATCTCATGCCAAATAAACTCCATGACAGCAAACTTGGGACGATCGGAGGCCATTTGAGCTAGTAGGTTCTTGGCTCTGGAGGATATTTTATCTGAGTCACCACCTCTAGGAGTGAGAGTGAACCTAAAGAGAGTGTTGAGCATCTTGTAATACGGAGTGAGCCCCTTGATTTGCCCATACACAGTATCTCCATAAGCTCTATCATAACATGAAGTGCATCTTGGAGGGCTCAAGTTCATTACCTTCATGCAAGTCAACCTTGGAGTTGTCACGACCCATAATGTAGCCACCCCCATAAACTGTAGAGTCTCCAGTGTGACCAAACAAGATACTAAACTAAGCCATGTTGTATCTGAATCGCTTTCCTCCGATTGACCAATGGATAGTTCGCTTATCTTGCTCAACAAATAGTGTGGCATAGAATTGAGCCACAACCTCTTCATTCCAATCACATCTGCAGCTCATAATCTCCACAAGATCCATCTCACTGCAGCGATCATACACAGCCTCAACCACTTCCTTGACCGGTGACGACAACCTCTTCAAGTGATCCCAATCAATCCACCTCATCTCAGTGGTAACGTGCTTCTTGGTCATGATAACTGATTCATACCAATCACCTTGATGAGGAAACCAAAAGCGAACATCTCCGAAGAAACTGCGCTCAACATGTCTAGGATCTTCACTATATCGAAGCGTTGAGATAGAGTTGCCACCCCTCTTGTAATTCACCATTGAGGGATCATGGGGGCCACGAGTTGGACGCATGATACTAACAACCATAGTTTCTAGATATGAAAGATCAATATCATCATCATACTCATCTGTTGGACGACTAATGCTTGCTTGCATCATTCTGGGGCGACCGCTAGAACTTCCTGCAGCCGTCGAGCATCTCCCTTGAGGAGTTTGTGCACCACGTCCTCTTACATTCCTCCGAGGGGCGGTATTCTTTCTTGTCTTTTCTTTAATGTACACCTCTCCATTGGAACCGGTTTCATACTCTGTTGATTCGGAGTCGGTGGGAGGACCCATCTTCTTGGTCACCTTTTCCCTCACCATCTAGATCAAAAGATTAACAAGAATTTAGGATATGGATCGAGAGAACGATATGAATTCATGAGCTCATTGTGCATCCTAGGGCAGGACAGATGATCCGACCCTAGGTCGGATGATCCGGGAGCCGGATCATCCAGCCCACCATCGGGTCATCCGGCCCTACTCGGGGATGAACTCCAAATTCGTGAATACAGGAAACTAGCCCACCAAAATGTATGAAACTCTAGGCATGATCTCTAGATGGGTAAAGAAGATGATTCACCGGAGGAAATCGCCTAAGACATCCTACATTGAGAGATCGGGGCGAGAGGATTTTGAAAGAAATACCTTCGAGTTTCCCGCGTGATTCGAAGCAAAGTTCCGGAGTAATGCCGGATCTTCTGATGCGGAGGAAGCAAGGCACAAGAGGGCACGAAGAAGTCTTGGTTGGGTTGAAAAATCGCAGCGCAAGATTTGGAGAGAAAAGGGGCTGGCGGGTGAAAGAAAGATGAGGTCTAGGGTTCCAAACGGTCGGTTCCTTATATAGGTGAAGTGCCAGGGCCGGATCATCCGGTGTAGGGCCGGATGATCCGACGGCCGATAGAGGCATACGACTGGAGAGGCCGGATCATCCGGTGTGGGGCCGGATGATCCGGTACGTAACAGAGGCAACCCGGACGAAGGAGCCGGATCATCTGGTATAGGGTCGGATGATCCGACGATCGACAGAAGCAGAGAGTCGGATGACCCGGTGGAGGGCCGGATGATCCGACTTCTACCAGAGATAAAAGCCTAAGTGATGTTGATTTGAGGAATTTGATCTTAAGAAGATGATTGGAAGTATGGACATATAAGACCCTTGACTTAAAATGATCAGCCACATTCATCATTACATAACTATGATCATTTGAGCCAAGGAAAGATCCAAAGATCTCAACACCAAAGATTTTTGAAGAACTCATACAAAAGAATTTTTCTTAGTCTAAGCATCAATACAAGGTGTATACAACAAATTAAGCCAAGTTACAAGAATCCAAGATATTTAGCTCACTCCTCAAAGAACAAAACCTTTGCTCATCGAGAGGCTTTGTGAAGATATCGGCTAGTTGTTTTTTGGTTCCTACATGACTTAGTGCGATATCTCCTTTGGCT
Source organism: Panicum hallii (assembly GCF_002211085.1). Taxonomy (NCBI): domain Eukaryota; kingdom Viridiplantae; phylum Streptophyta; class Magnoliopsida; order Poales; family Poaceae; genus Panicum; species Panicum hallii. Next base: position 8,923,159 of record NC_038047.1, on the reverse strand, counting down.
TCGTGGTCTCTAAGGAAATGGTGTCTTATGTCAATATGCTTGGTTCTTAAGTGTTGGACTGGGTTGTTGGCTAGTTTAATGGCACTCTCATTGTCACACAAGAGAGGAATCTTTTTGTACTCACAACCGAAATCACTTAAGGTTTGCCTCATCCAAAGCAGTTGAGCACAACAAGCACCGGCTGCAACATACTCGGCATCGGCGGTGGATAGCGCAACGGAATTTTGTTTCTTAGAACTCCAAGACACCAAGGACCGACCAAGAAATTGGCAAATCCCTGTTGTACTCTTTCGATCTACCTTGCAACCGGCATAATCCGAATCGGAGTAGCCAAATAGGTCAAAAGTGGAGCTCTTGGGATACCATAAGCCAAGGTTTGGAGTATGCACTAAATATCTAAAGATTCTTTTAACAGCCACTAAATGATATTCCTTAGGATTGGCTTGAAATCTTGCACACATGCACACACTAAGCATAATATCCGGCCTAGATGCACAAAGGTAAAGAAGAGATCCAATCATGGAGCGATATACCTTTTGATCGACCGGTTTTCCATCTTCATTGAGATCAAGATATCCATTTACTGCCATAGGAGTCTTGATGGGCTTAGCATTTGCCATGTCAAATTTCTTGAGCATATCACTTGTATACTTGGTTTGACATAAGAAAGTTCCGTTCTTCAATTGCTTGATTTGAAAACCAAAAAAGTACTTCAATTCACCCATTATGGACATCTCAAACCTCTTTGTCATGATCCTACTAAATTCTTCACAAAACTTCTTATTAGTAGAACCAAAGATAACATCATCAACATAAATTTGGCAAACAAATAAGTCCTTGTCTACTTTTTGAATGAAGAGGGTAGAATTAGCTTTGCCCATTTCAAAGCCATTTTTAAGAAGAATTCCTTAAGGCATTCATACCATGCTCTTGGAGCTTGCTTGAGCCCATAGAGCGCCTTATGGAACTTGTACATATAATCGGGAAATTGAGGATCTTCAAAGCCCGGAGGTTGCTCTACATATACCAACTCGGAGAGAGGTCCATTTAAGAATACACTCTTCACATCCATTTGATATAGCTTGAAGTCATGATGGGCGGCATAAGCTAGAAGAATACGAATGGACTCAAGCCTGGCCACCGGAGCATAAGTCTCACCAAAGTCTAGACCTTCAATTTGAGTAAAACCTTTAGCAACCAATCTAGCCTTGTTTCTTGTGACAATGCCATGCTCATCTTGCTTGTTTCGGAAAACCCACTTTGTACCAATTACATTTTGCTTGGGCCTTGGAACCAACTCCCAAACTTCATTTCTTGTAAAGAACCAACTCCCAAACTTCATTTCTTGTAAAGTTATTCAGCTCTTCTTGCATTGCAATGATCCAATCCGCATCACCAAGAGCATCATCTACCTTAAGAGGTTCCAAAGAGGAAACAAACGAGTAACATGCACAAAAATTTACTAAACGTGAACGAGTAGTTACCCCTCTTTGAATACTCCCAAGGATATTATCAACGGGATGATCCTGTTGAATACTTTGATGAACTCTTGGGTGAGGGAGTATTGATTGGTGTTGAATAGGCTCATCATCATCGCCCTCATCATGAGAACCATCAACTTGAGCCTCTTCACCACTAGCTCCCCCTTGATCATTGCCACGATCATGATCGTCACCATGAGCTTGATCTTGATCTTGAGAAGAACTTGGTGGTTTGACTTGTTGATGATGATGAATTAAGATTAGGATAAATATTCGGAGCTTGGGTTTCTGCTTGCTCTTCTTCTTGATCTTCATGAGGTCTTACTTCTCCTAGACCCATCTTCAAGATGGATTGGTTTGGAGGCTCTTCATTACCTAAGAGGTCATTTTGAACTTGCTCTATTTGAGAGCCATTTGATTCATCAAATTTCACATCTACCGTGACCTCAACACACCCGGAGGTTTTGTTGAAGACACAATAGGCATATTTGTTAGTACCATAACCAAGTAGAAAACCTTCATCGGCCTTAGGTGCAAACTTAGAACTTTTGGTTTTCTTGTTAAGAATATAACACTTGCAACCAAAGACTCTAAAGTAATGCACCTTTGGCTTGTTACCGGTGAGGATCTCATATGGAGTCTTGCCCAAGTACTTTTGAAGATAGAGACGATTCACGGCATGGCAAGCCGTATTAATTGCTTCGGCCTAAAATGAATCCGGAGTCTTATATTCATCAAGCATAGTTCTAGCCATCTCAATAAGAGTTCTATTCTTCCTTTCAACAATGCCATTTTGTTGAGGAGTATAAGGAGCTGAGAGCTCATGCTTGATCCCTTCTTCATCGAGATATTCCTCCACATTGAGATTCCGAAACTCTGAACCATTATCACTTCTAATATTCTTAATCTTCAATTCAAACTCATTTTGTGCTCTTCTAATGAACTTTTTGATAACCCTTTGAGCTTCACTTTTATCTTGCAAGAAGTATACCTAAGTGTATCTAGAGAAGTCATCCACAATCACAAGACTATATTTATTCCCACCAATACTAACATAAGCAATTGGACCAAATAAATCCATATGAAGTAGTTTCAAAGATCTTGAACTAGTCAATATCTTCTTGGGTGGATGAGGAGCACCAACTTGTTTCCCGGCTTGTCAAGTACTACATAACCTGTCTTTCACAAAAGTAACATTTGTTAGTACTAGGATGTGCTCACCCTTTTAAAGTTTGGCTAAGTTTCTCATGCCAACATGGGCAAGCCGGCGATGCCAAAGCCAACCCAAGTTAGATTTTACCACTAAACAAGTCTTAGGTTCCACTTTAGTAGTTGTGAAATCAACTAAATAAAATTTTCCCTTTAAACGACCTGTAAAAGCAATAGAGGAATCATCCCTTCTCAAGATGGTCACACCCTCATTAGTAAAGAGATAATTGTAGCCTTTCTCACAAAGTTGTAAAACAGACAACAAATTGTACCCCAAAGTATCAACTAAATAAACATTAGTAAGTGATGAATCTTTTGAGATAGGGATATCACCTTGACTAACAACATCACCATAATTATTATCGCCAAACATAATTCTCTCAATAGGCGAGTCATATTCTTCAAGGTTAGTAAATATTTTCTTCTCTCCGGTCATATAATTTGAACAACCGCTATCTAGCAACCATGTAGGACCACCGGAGGAATATGCCTACAAAACAAATCAAATCTTAATTTTAGGTACCCAAATGAGGTTGGGTCCTTGAGGGTTAGACCGAGACTTCTTGGGCACCCAAACACTTCTCATCATTTTCTTGGCATGAGCGCCAACATACTTGACCACCATCTTCCCATTTTGATCCCACATAACCGTGTAATCAATTGTGTAGTTGGAAGATGGTTTGCGCTCAATGATCTTCTCTTTTTCCTTGAGATTGGTTGAGTCCTTGGCAACCTTGCTAAGAACCTTAACCAAGGGCTTTGCTTCAATATTGTTCACCCTTGACGCACCATGAGCAATGTTCATCAATTCTCCAAGATTAGTGCCTCTCTTGAACAGGGGCACCTCACATCTATTTATTTTTCTTGTGCCATTTGACCTTCCACCTCGTGTGAATCCGAGTCCATCCTTAATACTAGGATATCTCTCGGCCTTATATGCCGGATGTGACTCGAATACACTATTACATTTGGCTTTACTCATGTCAACCAACTTGTTCAAATCCCTAATTTGAGCATCTTTCGCTTTGACTTTTTCTTCTATCTTAACAAGGTTAGTTACACAAGATTTGATATCAATTGAATAACATCTAGAGCAACCTTCACTAGTGGAGACATTTGGATCATGAGTTGTTTTGGAGTTGGTTTTGGCATTTTTTAAAAGAGTGTCAAAGTTAGCTTCAAGATCTTTATATTTGACCTCCAGGCTTGAATGTCTTTCTTGAATCTCACTATGTGCACTCTTTAGATTAACAAAAGAGTCATTAATCAAAGATGATTCCTTAGACATCATCTTAAGTGAGTCATTGGCACTTGACAAGTCAAGTGTCAATTTATCAACCTTCACCTTTTCCTCAACTAGAGTTTTCTTAAGGGCAAGGTTTCTTTCCTTTTCAAGGATAAGCAAGTCTTCTTGCCTCTCGAGAGTCTCTTTTCTCTTTTCCAATTTGTCCATTAGTTTTTTAATTTGTTTATAACCCTTTTTGCCAAACTCATTTATCATGTTTCTTTCTAGTTCGGCCTCCTCTTCATCTAGGTTATTTTCTATGTCACTAGATGTTGAGGGAGTAGATGATGGAGGAGCGGAAGCATTTAATACCTTGGTCCCTGGAGCCATAAGGCAAATGGGAAATTCATCATCACTTTCGGAGTAGTTGTTGAAGAGTCTTTGAGTTGGTGTGGGGGGCTTGAATAGCAAGAGTTGCTACTTCTTCTTTGTCGGAGTCATCACTTGACTCCCAACCTTCACCAACATGAGCATTGCCATATTTCTTCTTGTATTCCTTGCTCTTGTCCTTATACTTCTTCTCTTTATCATGGTACTTGTCTTTTGACTTATTGTCCTCCTTGTCATTTTTCTTGTGAGGACAATTGGCGATGTAGTGACCTTTCTCACCGCACCATAACATCTTGTTTGGTGGACCGGCTTCTTATCACCTCTTCTCTTCATGAACTTCTTGAAGTTCTTCACCATCATGGCGGTCTTTTCATAAGTACTATCATTGTCACTTGAATCTTCCTTCTTCTTTGACTTTGAGGTCTTCTCTTTTGACTCATTCTTCTTGCTTGGTTCGGCCTTTAGAGCAATTGCCCTGACTTCACTTTGTTCAATTGACTTGGACACATCGAAGTTGTTCATCTCATGGAATTGCAACTTGTTGAACAACTCCATGGGTAGCATATGCTTAAATTTTCTTTTGTCTCTAATCATGGTTGCAAGCATTGGATTCTTCGGAGCATATGCTCTAAGCATTTTCTTGGTGACTTTGTACTCATCCCAATCCTTACTACCAAGCATCCTTATCTCGATCACAAGAAGCTTCAAGCGATCATGCATTTCTTTAAGACTTTCATCCTTCTTCATGACAAAGGATTCAAGTTCCCCTTGAAGAACATCCATCTTTCCTTCCTTGACCACATCCATTCCTTCATGAGACAATTGGAGTGTATCCCAAATATCCTTTGCAATTTCAAGCCCTCTTATCTTGTTGTATTCATATGAGCTTAGAGAGCTTCAAAGAACCATCACAGCTTGAGTATTTCGGAAGAAGTCATGTTCTTGCTCTTTTGTGTGAGTAGGGTTGGCGTTAATGTCCACACCTACAACCATAATAGTCCAAAGAGACGGATGAAGACCATATAAGTACATTTTCATATCATCGCTCCAACGAGCATAGTCACTCCCATCAAAGTGAGGAACTTTTCCCATTGGAACTGATGTAAAAGCAAGGTTAGCGGGATCAAGAGTTTTATGAGAGGAAGAAGTCTCGTATGAATGAGATACCGCATGAAGTCCTGCAAGGATTTCTTTCTCCTTCAACTTCTCCTTAAGAAGCTTTTGTGCTTTCTTCTCGGCTTATTCTTCTTTCTTATCTTCTCACTTCATTTCTTCTTCTTCTCCGCTTTCTCCAAGCTCTCATCAACATTGCTTATAGCGAAGTCGTCATCATCATCTGAGCATGATTCCACAACCACATGTTCTTTCTCGGATGATGCACCAATACCGGAGTTATCACCGATCCCGGCCATAGTGTGTTTCCCTTAGCGGTTAAGCCTTAATCAAGGGATTAGACTCTAATACCAATTGAAAGGACCAACACTAGGCCTAGAGGGGGGTATGAATAAGCCTTGTTCAAATTTTTCCTGAAAATCTTGGCAGAAAAACGTCAGTGGCCGGATGATCCAGCTCAAGGTCGGATCTTCCGGGTTCCGGATGATCCGCCCTAGTGTCGGATCTTCCGAGCGGCGGATGATCCGGGCTAAGATCAGATCTTCCAGCTGGAAGAAAATAACCAGCAACTAAATTCAAAATATACTAAACTTTTTACGATTCCCTTTGAGTACAAAGTTGGTAAAAGGTATTGCAAAGCCTATGAAGGAATCCAATATACGAGATCTACCCCTATCTAGTAGATCGGGTCGAAACAAGCTCAAGAACGATATGAACAACAATAAGTAAATGGAGACACAAGATTTAATTCGAAGTTCACTCCACAAAGGAGCTACGTCTCCGTTGAGATGCTCACAAAGAGCCGGGCTGTCACTAGCCCCAAGTCTTTCACAATCAACCACAAAGGAGGATTGAGTTACTTACTATTGATCTCATAAAGAGATGGGTAATATAAACTTCCGGGAGCTCAAACCACAAAGGAATGGGAGCTTGCCGGCACCTCTAACCGTCTAGGAGCTGGGCTCCAAGAGTAACAAATGCAAATCGATGAATCAAAGGATGCTTCAAGTGCTTCTTGAGATGAACAAGTGAAAGCCCACGAAGTGCTCTCTTCCCACACCCCAGATCTCACTCCCTCTCAATCCCTAGGTGAATTCTTGCAAGAATCAAGCTCTTGGATGGAGAGGAGGGTTGAAATGAATACTTTGGAGGTGTGTTAGGTCGTGGGAAGCAGCAACAATGAATGAGGGAGATGAAAGGGTATAAATACTCCACCCACCTCAAGCGACCGTTATGTGTATTTCTGAGGGGTACCGGATCATCCGAGCAAGCAACAGAATAGGTCAAAATACACTACGCAACTCCCATGGCCGGATCATCCGGCCTAGGGTCGGATCATCCAACCCAGCATAGAGGGGAACAGCCAGGCAGGCCAGATCATCCGGCCTGGGGCAGAGGAAAATTTGCTGGCAGACCAGATCATCCGGCCTAGGGCCGGATCATCCGAGCCAGATGAATTTGGAAGGTAGATTTTCTCAAGAAAGAATTTCATCTCAAACTAAAGCACTTTGACAACCTGGATCAATCGACAACATCCCCCTTTATAGTAAAGTGGTCCTATACTCAAATTCAAAACGAAAATCTGAATTAAATCACCAGTGAACTCCACCACCATACATATTTGAATTGGGGACTTTCTTTTCATCTTCTTCTCAATTCTTTCATTTTATTCCTGCACACAACTTCATCAAAGCATCATATCCCAAATTGTGATTGTCAAGAATCACCAAAATCAATTAGGAGTCTAGATGCACTTTCACATGGACGCGTCACTCACCCGCGCCCATGACCTCATGCTCGTGCACCCAGTCTTGATGGTCATGTACCGCCTCGTGGGTGAGCTCCAATACGCCGCCGCTGTGTGCGCAGCCTACGGCAATGGTAGCTCGGAGGACCACCTTTCCGCGGTGGTGCTGCACGTTCGCGTCACCCTAGAAGTGCTCACCGCGGCGCGCCGCCTTGCCCCGGACTGCATCGACATCCTTCCTCCCTTCTCTTCCCCTGCGGTCGGTGCGGGGAGCGGGGCGGCGTCAGGCTGGGATGGTGGTGCGGCGCGCAGGTGGGGGCCGGCAGAGACACGGCTCATGGCGGCCGGCGCCTAGGCGTAGATCTTCGCGGCAGATCTTCGCGGCTTGCTGGGCCGCGGTAGCTGGCGGCGCAGCAAGCGTGCCGGTAGCGTGGCTCGCGGCGGCTGACACGTCCAGCAGTCGTAGCGAGTAGGCTGGCTAGGAAGAGAAGGGAGGGTGGCAGGGGAGAGAAGGGAGGGGTGATGCAGCGAGATAGGAGGGGATCGACAGAGGAGGGGAGGGGATAAGAGGGAGAGGGCAGGACCAGGGATATAGAAGGAACCGGGTGATGTACGATTGGCGGAGGGTGAGGGGGCGCGGATCAATGACATGGATGCCACCGGATCGAGGAGCGCGAGCGATCTTACGGGGCTGATTTTTAGGGGTGGGTGGTGGCGTCACCCGCCCTTGAAAATATTTTTTTATTTTATTCTAAAAATTTATTAAATCTTTAAATATAGAAGAACAAATTAAAAAAGTAAAACTTCTACACTATAGTTATTGTGTACTATAGATACAGATAAAATATACCAAATATATTTCAGTGTACATAGAGGGTTAAGATTGTGGGAACTTGAAAATATAACTTGAGTTCTATGAGATACTATATAGTCATAGCCATATGTAGAGCAAACTAGTAAATGATCTTGTGATCCTAAATGGTCTTAAATAAATAATATATAAAATATAAAATTTTAGATGTTACTGATACAACTTTGATATGGAACTAATCTACTACGTATGAGGTTGTTCGTAAACAAATCAAAACTAGTAGATTTTGAACTACTAAGTGACCTTAAATGAAAAAGTTACCAACTATAAAATCGTAGATCCCATCAAGTTCTACAATTTTGGTATAAAGTTTGTTTTCATCTGAGATCATATGAAAAAGTTATAAATTTTTTTCGTGACACCATTTATCGGAGCGGGTTATGCCATCACCCACCCCCTAAAAATGGTGGCCATTTTTAGAGGCGGGTGAGGCCATCACCCACCCCTAGAAATGCATTTTTAAAGACGGATCGGTTACTACAATAGTCCCGCTCCCTTTACAGTAACGGATTACATTTGATCCGCTCCTGGAAAAAAGGTCCTTGCTGCAAATAGTTTTTGTAGTAGTGAGCATTGACCGGACGATAAAATCCGCCAATTATTATGTCTATCTAAGGGTGATAAATAATATGTCTATCGAAACTCTAAAGGTGATAACAAGTCTAGCTCAGTTGGTTAATTTCTTTGTGATGGAATCTATGCATACGGCAATTATTACATACTTACGCACTTAACTACTTAAGCATCCTACCAAAGTTTTGAAAAAAAAAGAATCAGGTATCATCCATTGAGAGTGTTAGGTAGCTTCTCTCCATGCAATGTACAATACCCATCAATTCATCGAGTGACGTTCGTTCAGTACGAATTGGAAACTCAACAAAGATACCGATCGAGTTGCGTTCACTTCCAAGAGTCCCAGCCTCCAACTCCAACTACAACATTGCACGCTTGCACAGTCCGGCCACCCAAATTCCAGAAACACGTCCTACAGGAGTGTAGGACTGCATCGGAATCCATGTCGGTGAAGAAACACGATTGGAGACGATATATAGGGCTACAAATTCCAGCAGCATCTCGATCGGCGCAACGCGACACATCTCCCGAGAGTTCACCTCGAAATCCTGGCAGCCATGCCGGCCGCCACCGCAAGACCAGCTGCTCCAGGCACCTTCACCTTCCTGAAGCAGGGAGTCGTGCTCCCGGCGCGCAGATGGCGGCCGTTCTTGCAGATCTTCGCCGTGAACGCCGTCCTCGGCGTGGCGCTCCTCCTCTTTAAGCTCCTCGCCGTGGCGCCCCTCGTCAAAGCGCTCAACTGCGGCGGCGCTTACTCCGCCGTCATACGAGACGACATCCACGCGGCCGCCGCGTGGGCTCGATCTGCTCGCCGGCGCCGCGTACCTCGCCCTCTACCTGGCCGCCTCGCTCGTGGTCAAGGTCGCCACCGTCTCCGCCGCCGTCGCGGCGTGCTCCGGCGCCGAGCGCCACACGTTCCGGTCGTTCCTCCGCGACGTGAGGGGCGCCCTCGTGGGCGCCGCCGCGACGTTCGTGTCCGGCTCCGTCCTCAAGGCGGCCTGCCGCGCCGGCGTCTGCCTCCTGGCGCTGCCGGCGGGCCGGCGGCCTTCCTCTCGCACCGCCCGTCGTACCCGGGGTGGTTGGTCCTGCCCAGCGCGATGCCCGAGCTCCTCGGCGGCGTCTTCTACCTCTACCTCGACGTGGTCTGCGCCGTGGCCGTCGTCGCGTCGGTGGCGGAGCACCAGGCGGCGGCAGGGGTCGGCGGCCCGGGAGCCGTGGCGCGCGCTCTGCTCCTCGCCGTGGGGTGGTTCCTGCCGCGCGGCGGGGAGGTGGGAAGCGACGACGTGGCGTTCGTGGTGGACGGTGGCGTCGCGTGCGTGCTGCACCGCGCCGTGAGGATGGTCTCGACGGTGGCCGTCACGGCGTACTACTTGGAGTGCAAGAAGAGCAAGGAGATCGAAGACAAGGCTGGCTGTGGAGATTAGATAGATGCCCCTGGGGTTGCTTAGAAACGGAGGAGTGGAACAGATTTGTGAATTGTGATAGAATATTAGGGTTACTGACCTACTGTACAACATTTTTACATGGAAATGTTAATATAGTGTCTAGAAAATATTGAATCAAGTACTCAAAATATTGAGAGGTTCAAAATCATGAATATAAAATAATGGTTCAATCAACATCATTACGGAGAGAGGGAAAATATAAGAGGAGGGAAAAAAAATTGGAAAACAAAATCAAACTGGGCCACGAATTGGGCTTCATGAGTAACCAGGATTAATTCAGTTATGGGCCTTTGTTGGGTTGCACCCCTAAGGGGCCGGGTTTGTTGTCATTATTTTCTGTTGGTGATTGGTTGTAGAAAAATAAGGATAAGACACTTTGATCAGTGCAGTTGATTCTGACCCTTTTTTATTTCTTCTTCTTCTTCTTCTTTGAATTAATCACAATCCTCATTCATCCGGTTATCTCCATCCTAGAATTAAGCTACTTTTAGATTTCTCCAAGTCAAACCTTTTAAAATTTAACTCTTTATGGTAAAAAAATCATAAAGATTGACAACATAAAAATGATATTAGCTATTCATAATGAAACCAATAACTTTTTTTATTTAAAGGTAATTATTTTTAGAGATATTACTGGTTAAAGATAAAAATGTTTGATTTTGACCAAGTTTAAAACTCATAAATATTGATAATATAAAAATGACTTTGACCATTTATGTTAGTACTTCATCATCATCATCACCATCACTAGAAAAACATCAGACTATTGCGCCAAAAAAGAAGAGCAGAATACAAAATTCCTTGTGTAGTTTCGCGATGGATCGTGTTGTCTGGAAAGAACGAAAGCCTGTACTGAAGCAGCACAATAATAAATAGGCAAGCGACCGAAAACATCATAAATCATACCATGGGCCTCTCTTTCAATTTCCCAACTTGAGGATACAGTAAGCTGTGGATGAAAGAAATACAAACCACTATAGCCTTTACTCTCCCACGTGCACACAAAAGCCAATAATCCACCCTTTAAAAATAGGCAAATGCCGCATACATGTCTTTGACTAACTCGAGAACGAACCCCTGGTTTAAGCCTAACTAACAGAACTGCTACCTTGGTCCATCATCAGCTGGATCAAATTTTGATTTGATACCATGGCTGATGAAGTTGCTTGACTATATTTACTTATTTCAGATAATGGAAAAGAGTGTTCTGGCCTTCTGCAGCTTGTCATGCATACATCCCCAGTTAATCATAATTACTGGTAGAATTTGTATGTCTTGGCTGTCATAATGATCTGCCGGAGCCCTCCGATCGGAGCAAACACCAGCAGCAGCACTCCAATGATAATGCAGATCTGAAGAACATGGGGGTCAGACAGAAAAATCAGAGGTCAATCTTAACAGAGGCATTCTGCTGAAGCCAAAACTGAAGCTTCAGGTCTGAAAAAGGCATTTGTTCCTACCCAGTTCGTTAACCACGAGAGGCTGAACCTTTTGGGCTTGTAGACTGCGAGCCACATGATGCATGGAAGCTGGAAGAGACAAGTAAATTTTGGTCAGGTCTCTGGTTACAACTCTAGACCTGATTTTACATCTCAATGATGTTGCATTGTTGCGGGAAAGAAAATTAGCCAATTATGGATCTGAGGAAAAGCTTACAAAATAAGTTGTTGGTGCGAAGGCTAATCCGCCGAAGAAACTGAGCAATCCACCAAAGAAGGGGAAGCTGATGCCGATGAACATTGTGAACGCTGCACAGGTTGCAAGTAATCAGTCTTGTTTGTTACAGTGTCAGGCGCTCCCCTTTGTTAAGTACAGCTTCAGAGTTCAGATAGAGGCATTACCAACATAGAAAGTGCGGGACATGAGACGGAGTCTTAGGCTTGGAGCGAACCGCAGCTTTTTCACCAGAAACGACTCCATCATGTCGAACACCGGCATTGCGTAAACCTGTGCTGACAATGAGATTCAGTAGTTCAGAGATGATACACTATGCAGTTACTGAGTTTCATGTACAAGCGTGATATATATGAAAATTGAAAACACGCATGTACCTGGTAACTGCCGATGACATGGATGACGACCATCATGTTGGCGGCGGCAATGAGCCACTTGGGCTTGGAAAGTGTGATGAGGATGTTGTCGTCGACACTGTTGCCGAAGGCCCAGTACCCAACGAACGTGACAGGGAAGTAACACAGTGCGACGATGATGTAGGCGACGAGCGCGCCCTTCCACATGGCATGCTTCGATGGCTTCTCCGGCGTGGACGGCATGGTAGCCTGGATCTCCAGCACCACGTTGTGCCCCGAGTACGCGAACGCCACGTCGCCTAGACCCCCCAAGACGCCGAACACCTTCCCCGGCGTCGTGGTCGCGCGCAGGTCGTAGTCCACGTTCGCCTCCCTCCCCTTGTCCAAGGATGCTCCCCACGCGATTGTCGAGTAACTAGCACAAGTAGTGTTCATGTCAATGATCATATCATCAGAGCTACATATAGTCAAGTAACTTGCACAAGTAGTGTTCAGTTCATGTCAATGATCATCGAAAGCTAATAATAAGCTATATATTCTGTTTTCGGATATTTGCCGGATATGCTACAGTAGCTGGGTATATATAGTAGGCTAATTTTTACCTGATTGACATGACTGCGGCGGCGAGGGAGACGCCGGAGATGGAGTTGAAGTTGGGGAGCTGGGAGAGGACGAAGTGGACGGAGGCGAAGATCATGATGAAGTAGGAGAGCTTGATGTCCTTGCACCTTCCGTCGCAGATGACGTCGTGGAACTTCTTGAGGGACTGGCCGCCGGTGACCATGTAGATGATGTTGAGGCTGACCTCGACGACGAGCTGCTGCGGCACGACAATCCAGAGGCCCAGCTTCTCGCCGAAGACGTGCTGGCCGAGCTCGTGGTAGCGGTCGAACCGCTTCCCAGGCACCATCTCGTGCATCTCCACCATCTGCCACAGCGTGTACAGCGTGATGACCCACGACAGGACCATCACCACGATGCCAGGGCCCCTGCGAATTCGAGTCGAGTCGTCGTGACGTGGTTGGTCAAAACAAATAAACTGAACAGAATTATATTCAGGAGATCGAAATACTGTAAGGGAGTTGACTGAATCATCGATCAGTGTGGCATGGCGGCCGCCTTGGTGGAGAAGAAGGATTATATTGTGGACGTGAGAGTTACCATCCGAGCTCGGACATGGCGTAGGGGAGGCCGAGGACGCCGGCGCCGACCATGGCGGTGACATTGTGGAAGGCGGAGTACCACCACTTGGCGTTCCTGGAGCCGTTGATGGGGAGCCACTCCTCGAGCTTCTTCTCCTCCGCGGTCTTGCTGTCATCCTGCGGCCGGTTTTGGCAATCGGTTGTTATTAATTAGCCCTGACGCCCGTTGAATCAAGAGCAAGGATAGATGGCAAGGTGCAGAGTCTGAACACCTCCTTTTGACCCAGAAACGAGATCCAAAGGTTCTTGGAATCGTAATCCATAAACTATGAGAGAGAGAGGGAGAGGGAGAGGGAGAGGGAGGGAGGGAGGGAGGGGGGGGGGGGTGGAATTCTGCACGTACCTTGGCAGGAGGAGGATAGCTCGCGGGCGCTTGGGTCCCCATGGCTGATGGATGGCCCAGAGGTAGGTAGCCTTGAGCAATGGAGATCAAATGGAGAGGGTCACTGCAGAGACGACGGAGGGAGATGGGACTAGGGGCCGGGGCAATATGAAGAGAAAGAAGAGCCGGCGGGAGGCAGGTAAGGCTCGTCTCTTCTTTATTGAGCGCAGATGGACGAGAGCTGTTGCTGTGTGAATCTACAGCCCGGACGATGCGGGACGACGACCCGGCCAGAGCGTCCCCGATCTCCGTCCAATCCCCGATGGCCACGGTGATATCCGCGACTAATATCTTCCCGGAGCTCGGGGAGTTCGTTTCTTTTCTCTCTCTCTCTCTCTCTCTCTCTCTCTCTCTCACTTCTTGTTTAATTAATTAACAGATGAATCGGCGGGCAGTTAGTTTACTCGAGCAGCTCTGAGGTACACGCCGCGGAACTGGAAACAGGATTAAATCTACTACCCCTTCAGATCGAGTACGTCCCGCGGTTTGATGAGCTCACACGTACGCGTGTGTCCATCTATGATTCGATGAGTGACCTGACCTCGTTCGGTCGTCGCAGGTTGGGTCGATCTGCCAGGGTCGCTGTACTCTGACAAGCAAGTCGCGCCATGCGTGCGTGCCCTCTTCAGGGATTCGATCATAAAAGTCAGCAAACTAGCATGCGCATCGATCGATCGAGAGCCCAAGTTTGACTCCTCAACTGCGCTCAGTCGTGGATCATGCCGGGTGACAGCGACGTATGTGGACTGGCCGGGTTTGACGAATCGACCGGGCGGGCGCTAAGATAGGTGAAACTCTGATGGGCTGGGATCATCTCACGACTTGACTCTCCTCTCCTCTCGCCGTTTGTCTTGTACTCTTGTGGTTGGACCGGCACCTGGATGGGCTACCCAAGTTGAGTAGTACACGCGCGACGACATGTGGTCGGCAGCAGATTCGTCGAGAGCACGCGGGTGTCAATGGATGAAATTGCATTGGGGAGTGGGAGTACCTTTCCTCCGCTGATTTTGTTTCCGAGAAAAAATCTGAAGTTTGGTCCATGAAATCTCGAGCTCGTATTTATATGAATGAGTGTGCGTGCGTGTATATAATTATCTGCATCTCTACCTATTTCGCAAAAAAATAGAAATCTCAAACTTGTAGCGACATCATGTCTGAGCGGCGGCCACCGTGAAGCAAGCAGTCTTCCATGCCGCTGCTCCTTATGATCACAACCGCTATCATCGTCGTTCATCTCACTGGCCTAGCTCTTGACCGAAGCAGCTAGAAGCTTAGATTCAGACGGCGGAGTAGGGGAGAGGAGGAGGCTAGGGATGGAGACCACCTACGTGGACGTCATGCTCGGAGTATCCACCGCCACCATACTTCTATCAAGAGAGGGGTTTCAGTGAAACTTCAGGTTTGTTAATTGGTTGGGGCTGCGGCTTCGTTCTCCGACATACACGCCATGGAATACTGAGTTATCCAACTCCTTTCCATAAAAAAAAAACAGAGGGAATAATCTAACTCCAAACCCTAGGTCAAGACGGCGCTTGTAGCAATATGTATCCTTTTTCTTTTGTCTTAAAACTTATGGTACATGTGCTTGTGATTCGCCCAACTATCCCTTCGACGACTAAATTAAAATTTGGAAGCAGGAGAAGACACCTGTGCGGCTACTTTACGATCCCAGTCTGTACGCTGCACTCTGGCAGTTCAGACGTGCCCTGCTCATTGGACTAAAAAAGAGTAAAATGTGCGCCTGAAGATTCCAAGTTTGACTCCCGGCCGCAATCACGCGCATCTTGGCTGGCTGGCTGCCGGTGAAAGCGACGACGGGCAGGTCGTCGACTGAGGTCCGGCCCATTTGCCGGATTTTCTTCCAAGCTGAAGGGGACGAGGAAACGTCGTCGCAAGCGCAGCCTCCTGATGAGCTAGCAGGAAGAGGTCGACAGCGACGGTTGGTTTGTTGGACCAGGCGACGCGCGCGGAAGGAAGACTTGGGGATGGATACAGACGAAACCTGTTGGGATCATCGACTCGACGACTTGACTGGCCCTCGTGGGTTGGGCGCTTGCTTGCTGCTGTCCTGTATTTGGGGCGGCGGCACATGGGGGGCGCCTATGGAGTTGAATTGGATTGCAAGTACACGCGCGACAGGTCGGCAGCTAGCTCCTCGCGCCGAGCATGCGGATCTTAGTAAATTGTGCGAGTCCCTTTCCTCGTTCGTTTTGTATCCGCGAAAAATCGAAGGTTCGGTCGAAAAGATCACTGTGAGTCAAATTATTATTTCTATGATTGCAATGAATGATTAAGCACCTCTTTTTTATTGTCAACATGCTAAGATTAACCGGCGTATTGTTCATATAGCTATTGGGTTAACCCTAAAGTCATATCTCGTATGCTTGGATATTAGTTAATTTGCATAAGATAGAAAGATAGAAAGATAGATTTTATTAATTTTGTAGGGGTTATGCTATTTGGTTGTTTCTTTTTCACATAATGACTTTATTTTCATAAATAGGTTACATCTTTTATGCAGGATATTTTTAGGGGAGCATAATGGCTACGACTTTGATTCCCACTGCAGCCTGAGGAATCAAGAGACACTGTTTATTGGGCAAGCAAAAGTAGAGATCACCGCTTTAGAATCCTCGCCAACGGTGGATGGAGAAACAATAAAAGATTTTTCTTTTGATTACTTCCTTTCGTTGTTGTACACTTTTACTTATTATTTGTGATCAGCTTTGGAGATAAGATTGCTGTAAGAACTTGGCTGCAGTGTGTGGTTACAGAGGCAAAAGACTTTCCTTTTTCGTAAAAAGGTTGGATGGTACTAAATCAGCTCATACCTAGCTAAAATAGAGGTAGATTCAGAGTTAATTTGAGGGAAGGGGGTTCATTTTCCTCTTCTTTGATGAGGACATCACTCCTATGGATATACAAGAGATTCCTCCGCTGGACATTCAAACCATTCAAGATCCAATCACAAGAGCTCGCGCGCGATAATTAAATTTAGAGGTGAGCTCGCTCCTAAGCGTTTCTATTAATAATTGTGAGAATAGTTTGCTACCTAATTTTTAAAATATGATTAGGAACCAAAGAGAGGTCCAAGGAACACATGGAGAGGAGCATGGAGGTGTGGAGGAACAGCAAGGGCCGCCAAGCCACATGGAGTCCCAATCCAATTTAACTTCGAGTCCACCTCGGAGTCCAGGAGCAGCCTGACGTAAATTGGACGCCCAGGCCACATCCGAAGTCCGAATTCAACAATCCACTTATGGACGGAAAGCTAATTTCATGGAGCTTCTATTGGCGTTGGTTTCAGGCCCAAACTCATTCTAAGTCGTTGGGAATTGTCCGAGGAAGTTGGCGTCCAGAATCTGTCCCGGTGCTGCGACATCGTAATTTGGCCTTTGGGCCGTGTATCTTCGTTGAGCCCATTAGGAGCGCGTCCAAGGGGAAGCCACGCCCCTATTCCCTATATCTCAGTAGCCGTCGCCCTCATTAGGGTTCGGGTTTTGCTTTAGATCAATCTATCTTTGAACAATCGCCGTCTTTCGGTTTGTAGAACCCCAATTTTCGAGCTTAATCATTCATCTGCAGTTGTCACTTCAATTTGAGTGCTGCATTCTTTTCGAGTTCTTGCTTGTGTTCTTCGTTTCGCAGGCAGGGATTAGCCTTCTCGGTGAGGTCAACCGGATTGTGACTACGGTTGATAACCAGAGAAGTTGTGGTGCTAAGATTGCGGGGTTCGAGTTGTTGACTTGAAGCCGGATCGGTGTGTCGCATTCCGACCAAAACGAGTTATCCTTCACCTGACGGAAGATCAGGCACCCCCGTTCATATCATTGTTCCTCTTCTTTCTCTTCTTCCTTCTCCTTTCCTCCTTCCTCCTCTTCATTCATGGCTAGAAATCGTAGGAGTGGCTTCATGGACTGCATGGGGATGGGGGACTAGAGCCCCCAGCCCCCACACGGAATCAGCCTTAGAGCTAAAAACCTTCTAGGCAGTAAATGGGGGATCGGACTAGAGCCCTCTCAGCGCCCATACTCGATCCACCCCTAAGCTAAATATTTTCTAGGTATAGGGTGGGTAGATCAAAACATTCTAGGTATAGGGTGGGTAGATCTGCCCCACGCTGGTCTGTCTTTTCTTTTTATAGTCAGCATTTGATTTATTAATTTTAGCGCAATTGATAACTTTTGATCTTTAATATTTTTTTATATTTTCTATTCTGCATTACAACAGTTGTGTTTTTAACAATTCATAATGTGACATTCAGGTAATTAGAATTATAAACACTAGATTTTTGTGTGAAGTGTGTATGCTTGCTATTGTGTATGTGTGTCAAATTTAAGTACAAAGGAAAAAGGGTATTATTGTAATTCTGTAAAATATAGGCCCTTTAGTGTTAATTGGGTAAGAATGGGAGGTAGAATCAAAAACATAGGAAGAATGTGACACTCTAGGTGTCAAATTTGTATCATAATAGGAAAGAAATTGTAATAGATATGTTAAATTCTATGAAATTTGGGTGTTTGTGTGAAAATAGGGATCTAGATGTGAATAATGCAAAAGTATGGATCCTTTTATGCAAAATTATTGAAGTATAAAAGTAACTTTTAAAGTTAACTTAGGATCAAAATGTAAGAATTCAAGTCATCATGATATTGCATGAAAACTTGCAATTATGTCCACAACTACAGGAAATCTACCTCAGTAAGGACAAAATTTACTTAAATACAACTTTTATTCAAAACTTAAAATTAAAGTTATGTACTTTAGGTTTTTGAACTTGAACCCTAAAGCAAAGTTGTAGGGTTTTAAAAACTCTGCAACTTCTACTTTGGTCATTTCCTTATTAGGGTTTTGAATTAGCAGGAAATTTTACTTTACAGTAGGGTCCCTGAGATTTTTGATATTTCCACAAAGACCCTTCGGACCCCCCCTCCTTTCTTCTTCCTCTGGCACCCCTCTGCTCCCCTGCTCCTCACTGCCGCCGGTGCAGAGCACCTCCCCGCTGCTGCTATGCAGGCCGCTGCCGCTCCACCTCCTACTGCCACCCTCCCATGCGTCGCTTGGACGCCAGCCGCCGCCCTCGCCCTCCCCTGCTGGCCCTTTCCCGCGCGCACCACGCCGACCCGAACGCCGCCCGGCCGACAGCTCGCCGCCGCCGTGGCACGGGCCGAGCACCCCCTCCGGACCTCTAATCTCGTGCTCCTGAGCTTCTGCAGCTCGTGACCATTCTATTCTCCGCTTCAACTCTTCCGCACAACACCCCGAGACCCGAGCTCCACTGCCGCCCCTGTCGGTGTTTAACCGGCTGCCCATCGAGGGATATACCCAAGGTGGTAAGTTTTGGGTGAGGAGACGCCGAGATCAGGAACTCGAAGGTGCAAGGAACACAAGACTTTTAGACAGGTTCGGGCCGCACGGAGCGTAACACCCTACATCCTGTATGATGGTTTGTATTCCCTTTGGTGTAGAATGACCTAATAATCTTCTATTTTTAGGGGGGTCCCTGACCTCCCTTATATATCCAAGAGGTCATAGTTACAAAGATGCTAACCAACCTCCATCGAGGGATCAAACTAGAACATATCTCGAGTAGATCCTTCTCCGTGTTGGTTAGCTCTATCTCCTATTTAAACGGGATAAACAAGAGATAAACAAAATGAATAAGAGATAAGACGGGCTTAATCTCTTAGACTACGTAATGCGCCCAGCCCGGTGGCCCCGGGTCTGACAAGCCCCCGAGCTCTTCGTAGCTGAGTACTGCAGGCTTATCGAGTATTTTCGAAGCAGTCTTCGACTTCTTCCGAAGCTTCGTCTTGAAGTCCTTCTTCGAGTACTTGCTTGGCTGCATCGAAGCTATGAGGTGCTCATGCCCCGAATTTTTGTTATGGTGTGCGATTTAAAAATCGCACTCCATATGGAGTAGCCCCCGAGCCTTAGGTTGAATCGGAGAATCAGGCTGAGGGTCCCATTTGTCTGTAACCCTACTTATCCTTCAAAAGATTTGAAAAATAAGTAGTCGATGCCACGTATCCCGCAGCCCCCGAGCCTTGAATCCAAATCCCACAAAATTTGGAGATAAGGATCCAACAACTGTGACATGCAGGCTAAAAATGACAACTTGCAAAATTACCAAAACGATGGTACAAATGATGGGTATTAGATTATTAATTTGAAAAATCGCTTTTTTCGGGCGAATCAAACCCTGAAAAAAAAATGATTAAGCGAATATCCAATCCAAATAATCCATCAAACGACCCCTCAGATTCGGAATATTCTCGGAAGTGATTCCTGAACTTCAGAACAGTAACTTTTCCCCACCCCGCTAGTTATTTAACCCCGCGATAACGGTAGGAAAAAACCATGCTTTCAATCTGCATTCTACCAAAAGCCACCGAAATCCCCAATCCGAGCCAAGCACCGCCGCCATCCCCCAAGGCGATTCTCCCGCTCCGACCTCCCCGCCCCTTTCCCCGCAGCCCCCGAGCATCTCGTGGCCAGCGCATCGGAGATGGCGTCCAAGAAGTCAGAGATCGAGGAAAGGAAGAAAGATGCGGAGCCATCAACCGCGGAGTGGACACACAGTAAGTGCTCCCTCAACAATCTGTACAAACTAGTTTCCGAGGGGTTGCTGCAAGAAAGGAACCTTGTCAACTGGCGCCCCTCTTACCGTGAACCTTTCCCCATGGAGAATGTCGACGAAATCATCACATTCTTCCATTTTGCCGAACGGGGATTGGCCCTCCCCACTTGTTCCTTCTTTCGTGGCCTTCTTTATTATTACGGGCTTGAGCTCCATCACCTCAACCCTAATTCCATTTGCCATATTTCCATTTTCATCCACTTCTGCGAAGCATTTCTCGGAATCGAACCCCACTGGGATCTATTCCGCTTCCTCTTCCGCGTCAAACCCCAGCCTACCACGAAGAAACTTGCTGTAATAGGGGGCGCCGGCATCCAACTGCGACAGCAGGCCGGCGAAAAATACCTTTCGTACAGATTCCCCTCAAACCTTCCTGGGTGGAAAAACCAGTGGTTTTACATCGAAAACCATGCTCCCCATCTTCCAACAAAGTCGAACAGACCGCCTGTGGTGAGGGGGGAATGGAACCTTGAACCCTCCGGCATGGAGATGACTCAAGTCAGAGAGCTGCTGGAGACCATCGAGGCACAGAAGAAGAAGGGAGTGACCGGCGCCTCCGTCATGTTCTCATTTTACAAACACCGCGTCCAACCCATCCAGCAGCGCTATTGCTGGGCTTCGAATACACAGGCCCTGCTGATCCTTCTCGCATGTGCGCAGAGGAGTTGCTAGATGAAGTCGCGCTACAACGAGTTCAGCGGGTGTTGCTAGACGTGGACGCCGTGCCGTACGTGCCCACATTGTTCTCCGCACAAAATCCGCCCAAGCCGGTAAGTATTCGACTTCTTTTCGCTGAAGATACCTGCTATTGCACCGTTACTTAACTGAAGAACTTTCTGCAGGGACACACGGAGCTGTACTGCAGCTACCCGCCGCAACCTGACCTCCCCCGACCATATCATCTCCTCCCTTCTACTGCTGCTGCAGCCAAGAAGGCTCGCCTTGCTACAGCTCAAGGCAGCAGCGAGTCCGCCGAATGCGTGGACTCGCAGGCGGGAGAAGGAGCCGAAGGAGAACCGCGTCGGGGCAACTCCTCCGACCAGAGCGTGGAGTTGACCGGCGCTCTACCACTGGTGCCAAAGGGCCAATGACAAGTGCGCAAACGCAAGGCGCAAGAAGTCGAGTCCTCCAGGTACTGAGTTGCTGTTTTGGCGAGTTGCTAAGTATCAATGGTGCTGAATACTGATAGTATCCACTTGTAGTCTCCCTGCTCTGCCACCCGGGACCGAGCCCGAAAGGGTGGAAACAGGCCCATCCGCTATCGCTGCAGTGACTATTGCTGTGGCGGGGACCCCCTCAATCGGCCGAACAAGCCTCGCGGCCAGCAACAGATATTCCTCGACGGGCCTGGCGGGTGAAGAAGGCCGCCAAAAAGAAGTCGACACTGTGAGTTTTCCTCCGGTCGCTTGAAGATATTGCTCTTGCCAACTTGGATAACCATGTCTTCGATATCATCAGGGCTGCAAGCGCAGTACAACTTCAGATGGACCCAGGCACGGCTACTGCGGCCCCAGAGCCATCAACCCAGGCTGATCCCTCCAGTGCGGAGCCTGCCCCGACTGCTGCAGCCTCCGAGCCCTCGGCGCTTGGAGGGCCAGTACCCACGGAGGTGGCCCCTGAGGCAGATGCGGTGCTTCCCGACTTGCCGCCTCCCGAGCTCCGACAAGACGGAGCCGGACCTGGTGGCGGAGAACAAGTCATAACTCTTGATGCCGCTTCTACCGATGGCACAGGTACGTGCTTATCTTCCCGCGACTGGTTACCGAGGTCTGGGCACAATGTGTTGACTACATTGTATAATTGCAGGTGTCCAGCAGCCGCCGCCCGGAGATATCGTCGGGTCCTCGGGGAATCCCCGTGAGATGCTGAGGGCCGGGCCGGGGTACAAGAACGTCATCACCACCGACCTGGTGGACGACCCCCTGCTGACGGCAGAAAATCTGAAGACCTTCAAGAGCACCTTCAAGGAATTATACAATTTTTCCATGGTAATACTTGGGTAATGTTCCAGCTGTGCACATTGGTGAGTTGTTTATGACGCAATCTCCGCCTTTTGCGCAGCATGTAATCACCAACTCCCAGAAGAAGTCAGAGAAACTCAGCGCGGTTGTGAGTGATGCGCGAGAGTTAGCTGCCCTGGACAGGCGCGTCTTCGAGGAAATTACAAAGAATTGCTATCTGCAGCGAGAACTGGACATGCTGAAGCACGAAAGAACTCGAGAGACTTGGCTGCTCAAGAATGACCTGAAAAACCTCAAGAAGGCCAACTCCAAGCTCCAACAACAGCTCAAGAAGCAACAAGCAGAGTACTAGGAGCAGCTCAAGGCAGAGAAGAAAGCGCACCAAGGTAGGCGAGAAGGACGAGCAGCTGCGCAAGGAGCTGGAGGACCTCCGGGGGGCCGCCCAGGAGCTGGTGGACATGGTGGATCCCCCAGAAGAAGGCGAAGCAGGCCCGTGGCCCCTGCTGGAGCGACTCCTCGAAGCCCCGAAGAAAGTGCTCAAGTTCTTATCTGAGGCTCCAGTCGCATGCGTGAGCAATGCCCTTGCGTTTGTAAAGTCCTTCGTGCCGAACACGCAGCTGGACATTTTTGCGCAAGGGATGGCGGCAGACTGCATGGACGAGCGATTCGAAGAGTACCTGCGAGAAGCCCAACCTATAGCAGAACAAATTGTACACAGTGTACTGCAGGATTAGGGTATGAAAAACAAGTAATTGTTCCCTTATGTAAATGTTTCACGCGATATCTCTATTTGTATGTGTGCCTTAGCTGAATTGGGGTCCAAGCTTACAAGGCCCAAGTAGTAGACGTTTCCCTGGGTGCAACGACCCGAAGGGGAGCTAAAAACTTGTCCAACAGATTAGCCACGACTCGGTCGAGCGGGTCTAAACATGTTAGGAAAGAACGCGAGCATCGTCGCGGGGTTGCCGTGCGTAGGGCAAAAAAGAAGGGACTACCCCGAGTGCGGCGACTCGGAGTGTAGTCGAAGGTCGCTCCTGCTGTGAGCGTGCTCCGTAAGCTAGGTAGGACCCGGACGGACGGATCAAGCTTGCTAGGAGCAGGTGCGGGCGGTGCTGCGGGTTTGCCATTCTTTTTGGCAGAAACAAGACTGTTCTGAGTGCAGACACTCAGGATGTAGTCGAGATAGCTCTTTATGCGAGCCTTGCCAGCGTACTGCTGTTAAGCTAGTCGAGCGGATCGACTGTGTTGGAAAAAATGCGACTGCGGTCGCGTGTGACCATCCGAGGTTACGGCGGAACTCGATATGCAGAGGAGTTAGCCGGAGCTGAGGGTTCCGTCAGGAATGGAAGTCGAAGGGAGATGATCGTGGCCGTAGCCCCCGCATCATTCGCGACAAGAAGTCGATTTATATATATATGTGTTTGCACGTGACCCTGGCCATCGTGTAAGTAAGAAGGCATGTACAAACCGAGTCATGTGGCTCGTAGCCTCCAAATTGACACGGGGAGAAAAGATCTTCTGGGCCCCTGGGGATTCAGCGATCACCGGGCCTCGACTTAAGGGTAGAACTTGCGCAGGTTCTGAACGTTCCAGGAGTTCGGGACATCGCGACCCTCAGGGGATTGTAGTCGATAAGACCCTGGCCTTGTGACCTGCTTGACGACGAACGGGCCCTCCCACCTTGAGTTGAGCTTGTGTAGGCCAGATTCATCCTGAATACGACGCAGGACTAATTCGCCAACATTGAATGACCGCTCCCTGACGTTGTGATCATGATATCGCCAGATCCCCTGCAAGTATCGAGCCGACTGGACAAGGGCGGTGCAACGAGCTTCTTCCACGGAATCGAGCTCTAACTGTCGCGCCTCGTCCGCCTTACCTTCATTATACATTTTGACCCTTGGGGACTTCCACATGATATCAGCTGGTAGAATAGCTTCAGATCCATATACAAGGAAGAAAGGTGTTTGGCCTGTGGCTTTGGACGGCTGAGTCCGAAGCCCCCAGACGACATGTGGTAGCTCATGCACCCATTTGCCTCCCTTCTTGCTGTTTTCATCATAAAGTCTTTTCTTGAGGCCGTCAATGATCAAGCCGTTCACCCTTTCGACTTGTCCGTTGGCCCTTGGGTGTGCAACCGAGACATATTTAACTTCGATGCAAGCATTCTCATAGAACTCCCAGAACTGGTTTGCCGTGAAGTTTGACCCTAAGTCCGTGATGATGGAGTTGGGGAAGCCGAAACGATGCAGAATGTTTGCGATGAAGTCGACGACCCGATCTGGCGTGAGCTTGGCTATCGGCTTGTACTCGATCCACTTAGTAAACTTGTCGATAGCCACTAGAACATGGGTAAAACCGCCTGGTGCCGTCGTGAAGGGCCCGATCATGTCAAGACTCCAACAGGCAAAAGGCCAGGATGGCGGTATGGTGATGAGGCTATGAGCTGGAACATGCGTCTTTTTGCCGAAGAATTGACAATTTTGGCACCTGCGCACGAGATCCTCCGCGTCGGTCACTGCGCTGGGCCACCAGAAACCGGCTCTGTATGCTTTCCCCACCAGCGTTCTTGAAGCCGCATGGTTGCCGCAGACGCCATCGTGGATCTCCCGCATTATGTCGTAACCATCTTCCTTTGTGACGCACTTCATGAGAACTCCTGATCGGGCGCCTCGCCGATAGAGCTTGTCGTCGACCAGGATGAAATCCTTGCTTCTTCGTAAGATACGTGCTGCTTCTGCGCTCCTGGCGTCGATTCCCGCTGGTAATTGTTGATCTCGAATGAAGTCGATAAAAGCCCCTCGCCAGTCCTCTACCAGCACCATAACCTCTCGATCGGGTGGTTGGGGACCCACGTCGATGGCTACCTACGGAGAAGACTTGATGGATGGCTGTTTGAGCTCCTGGATGAAAACTCCCGATGGGACCTGGGCACGTGTGGACCCCAGTTTGGATAGGGTGTCCGCGCCAACATTGTGCTCCTGCAATACATGATGAACCTCCAGGCCGGAGAATTTGCTTTCCAATTTGCGCACTTCCTGTACATAAGCGTCCATTATCTCCTTGTTGCAGTCCCATTCCTTGTTGACCTGCTGAACAACAAGAAGAGAGTCGCCATATACAAGTAGTCGCTTGATCCCTAGTGATATCGCCAAACGGAGCCCATGAAGCAAAGCTTCATACTCGGCTTCATTGTTGGATACCGCCCACAGGATCTGAAGGACATATTTCAACTGTTCATCTTGCGGAGAAATAAGTAGAACACCAGCGCCGCCACCGTCGAGCTTGAGGGACCCATCAAAATACATGGTCCAGTGCTCTGACTTGTCCACTAGGGTTGGGACTTGATTCTCCCTCCATTCAGCCATGAAGTCGACTAGAGCCTGTGACTTGATTGCAGTGCGTGGCTTGAAGTCTATTGACAAAGCCCCCAGCTCCACTGCCCACTTGGATATGCGCCCCATGGCATCTTGGTTATGAAGGATATCCGCCATCGGGAAGTCCGTGATCACAGTGATCTTGTACTCGTCGAAGTAATGGCGTAGCTTTCTCGATGTGATCAAGATTGCATACAAAAGCTTTTGAACAGCAGGATACCGTACCTTGGATTCGGAGAGGACCTCGCTGATGAAGTAGACAGGCCTCTGCACTCCAAACACCTGGCCTTCCTCGCCTCGCTCGACTACAATAGCATGCTGACAACATGGGTTGTCGCCGCGATGTAAAGTAGTAGATCCTCCCCGGGCAATGGTGCCGAGAGGATCGGAGGTGACTGAAGATGATGTTTTAGATCCTGCAATGCCTGCTCGGCCTCCTCCATCCATTGGAACTTATCTTGGCGTTTCAGGAGCTTGAAAAAAGGTAGTCCTCTCTCCCCGAGCCGGGAGATGAACCTGTTCAGAGCCGCCATACAACCTGTTAACTTTTGCACATCCTTGATTGTGGCCGGAGCCTCCATATCAGTGACGGCCATGATCTTTACAGGGTTGGCTTCAATGCCCTGATTGCTGATGATAAACCCGAGCAATTTCCCTGAAGGTGCTCCAAAGACGCACTTGGTGGGATTGAGTTTCCACCGAAATCTGCGTAGACTGCTAAATGTTTCTTCCAAATCTGCGATCAAGTTATCGGAAACCCTGGTCTTGATGACCACGTCATCCACATAGGCCTCAATATTCCGGTGCAGCTGATCCGTGAAACACATCTGGATCGCACGCTGGTATGTTGCTCCTGCATTTTTCAACCCGAAGGACATTGTTTTGTAGGCGTATGTCCCGTACGGGGTCATGAAAGCAGTCTTGATTTGGTCCTCCTCCTTGAGCGCGATCTGATGATATCCTGAGTAACAATCAAGAAAACAAAGAAGGACACAACCAGCCGTCGAATCGACAACTTGGTCAATGCGCGGCAGCCCAAAATGATCTTTTGGGCAATGCTTGTTGAGATCAGTGTAGTCGACACACATTCTCCATTCATTGTTCTTTTTCTTTACAAGGACTGGATTCGCTACCCACTCTGGATGGATTACTTCTTTAATGAATCCAGCCGCGAGAAGTTTAGCGATCTCCCGTTTAATGGCCTCACGCTTGTCGTGGGCAAACCTCCGCAGGCGTTGCTTCTTAGGCGTAGCCTTCGGGTGTACATTCAAAGCATGCTCGATCAACTCCCTGGGCACCCCTGGCATATCCGCTGGTTTCCATGCGAATATGTCTCGATTAGCCCGAAGAAAGCTGATGAGCGCGAGTTTCTATTTGTCACCCAAGCCCGCACCGATGACGGCGATCTTAGATGAATCTCCCTCCTGAAGCTGGATCGTCTTGAGGGCCACATCATCAGTCGACTGGATGCTCGACTTGCTAGCCTTCTTGGAAGGAATCTCCAGCCCGGTCTGGGAGAGCTGCTGCGTGGCCGCGAGTACTTCTCCCGAAGCATCTTGCACGCGAGTAGTCGAAGCGTATTGGATCGCCTCCTGATTGCAGTCGTATGACTTCTTCAAGTCGCCGCGGAGGGTGAGCACTCCACCGAGTCCTGGCATCTTAAGAAGCAGATAGACATAATGCGGCACTGCCATGAACTTGGCAAGTGCCGCATGACCCAGTATCGCATGGTAAGAAGAGTCAAAAGTAGCCACTTCGAATTTGATGAACTCAGTACGATAATTCTCCCGCGTGCCGAAGGTGACTGGGAGGACCACCATACCAAGCGGGTGCGCCGCATTACCTGGGACGATGCCGTAAAAGGGGGACTTGCTGGGAATCAGCATATCCTTGAAATCCAGGCCCATTTTCTTCAAAGTGCTGACGAAGATGAGATTGAGCCCGCTCCCGCCATCGATGAGGACCTTGGTAAGCTTGACCTCCGCCACCACAGGATCCAGGACCAAGGGGAACTTGCCGGGCTCGGAAAAGCTCGTCCACTGGTCATCATGAGAGAACGAGATGGGGACCTCCGACCAACGGAGTGGTCGTGGTACCGCCGGCTCGATGGACAAAATCTCTCGGAGGAGCAGCTTCTGATCCCGCCTGGAACAAAAATCCTCGTCTCCCCCAAAGATGACGTTGACAACCTTTGACGCGTCTTGAAACTTCGGGTTGCGCCCGTGATCCTCTTGATCATCATCCTCGGGTTCTTTGTCAGCAGGCTTCTTGTTCTTCCTTCCGCCACCGGAGTTGCTGAACGTCCTCCGAAGGTGATAGCAGTCGATGGCAGCATGGCCGGCGCCCGGATGCCATGGGCACTTCTTTTGCAGGAGCTTCTCAAACTCCTCCTGCATCGTCGACTTCTTGCCCCGCGAGGGATGATCGATAGCCGCGATGACTTCATCTGGCTTTCATTTCCGGGGTGGCCCCGAAAAGTCCCGCTGGCCCTTGTCGCTGCGGTTGTCGTTTGGGCGCCGCAGATTGCTGTCTTGACGCCGCGGGAACCGCTCTCGCATCTTCTCCTCCTGCTCGGACCAATCGTGCATCATATCACGAAGGCCTACAACAGTTTTCGGCATGTTCCGCCCGAAATCCCTGTATATGCCCGGGTCGGTGATGCCGTTGTAGAAGCAATCGATGATGTCGTCCTCCGAGATGTTCGCGATGGTGGCGCGGACGTCGAAGAAGCAACGCGTGTAGGACCATAGAAGCTCGTTACGTTCTTGCTTGTACTGGGCAAGATCGTGTCGAGTACCTGCATGGGTAATTGCTCCCTGGAAATTGTCGATGAAGACCTTCTTAAGTCGTTCCCAGGAGTCGATGGAGTTGCTGCCGAGGCTCTCCAGCCAAGTGAGCGGTGCAGGATCCAAAGCCATCGGGAAGTAGACGACTTTGGTGATATTTGAGCCCCCTGCGACCTCAATGGCCGTGGAGTAGCAACGGAGCCACTGCTGGGGAGCCTTCAGTTTCGACTTCTTCGCGGGTCTTGCACCTGGAGGAGATCACGGTGCACGTGTCGCGACCTTCATTGATGTGCTGGCGCAGGTCCTCCGGAGGAGGTCGTCGATTGGCCTGTCGCAGATGACCCCCTTGCGGTGGCTGTTGCCTCCTGATAGGGGCCTGGCTCCCACGTGCGTTGTCGTTGCTGATCTGGTGTTGAGGACGGCCACTAGCCGTTCGACTGCGAGCCTGACTTCGACTCTCGTCCACGCGTTCTTCCTGGATGATGGACACCGGATTGTGTTGATCCAGCTGGATCCAAGCCCTCTGCGCGTAAAGGAGTGCTTGACGTACCTCCGGATCGTGGCTGCGCTCGAGGATGGCTGTCACCCTGGCGATGTTGGCCACCGGAGTCCTGAAACCCCGCTCGCTTACGGCAGCAAACTCAGGGTCGAGCTCGCGATGCATAGATCGCCTTCGCTCGTTAGCCCTCCTCCGCCGGATTGTGCGGGCCCTGTTCCCTGCCCTCCGCGCCTCACGATCGGCGTCGTTCTCGTCACCGGCGTTGGCCGTGATCTCATCTTCGGAGATTGCTTCAAAGTTGTCGATGGGAAAGTCCCCACCGTCCTCGCCTTCTTCGGCCATTAGCACCTGGCGAGAGGAAAGCTCACGAGAACTTTCGTCGACTAGTTCAGTTGACCCCTCCGCCGCGGTGGCCAATGGCCTGCCCTCTTGGAAGGGCAATGGCTCGAGGTGAGCCACAAGCCGACCCTCTGCCTCGAGTAAATTGGAGAGCATCATGCGCCTCCAATGCACAATGCGCCCCTTCGGCAAGGAGGTGATCACCAAATCATCGGGACCAGAACAACCCGAAGCCCCCCGACACGTGGTGGCTTCAGGATTTCCGTCCTGGAGCAGCAAGTCCAGATCCTTCTCTAACATGGAGAGGGATCCAGATACGTTGGCCTCCTGAAGATCAGTGGCCAATTTGCATGGGCCGAGTTGAGATCGACCATGCAGATCCCTAGATTGGAACAAGTCCAAACCAGGGGAAGTTGTCACAACACCAGAAGAAGTCAAGCTTGGAGCAGATTCCATCTCGATCTGTGCTGCAGAAGTATGGAGCGGCAAGTTGTCGAGTTCGTCGATGAACTTGTCGAGGCCGTTGCGGGGATCCGCAGCGAAGGTTTCTGGCATCATGTCGACGAGGAATCACCGAAAGTTGCCCGCACCATCTGCGATGCAAACCCACGAGCCAAAGACGAATGTCATGCCCTGAGAGGGAACTGACTTGATGAAGTTGAAAGATGCCATCGAGCTCGCCGGTGTTTAACCGGCTGCCCACCGAGGGATATACCCAAGGTGGTAAGTTTTGGGTGAGGAGACACCGAGATCAGGAACTCGAAGGTGCAAGGAACACAAGACTTTTAGACAGGTTCGGGCCGCACGGAGCGTCACACCCTACATCCTGTATGGTGGTTTGTATTCCCTTTGGTGTAGAATGACCTAATAATCTTCTGTTTTTAGGGGGGTCCCTGACCTCCCTTATATATCCAAGAGGTCAGAGTTACAAAGATGCTAACCAACCTCCGTCGAGGGATCAAACCAGAACATATCTCGAGTAGATCCTTCTCCATGTTGGTTAGCTCTATCTCCTATTTAAATAGGATAAACAAGAGATAAACAAAATGAATAAGAGATAAGACGGGCTTAATCTCTTAGACTACGTAATGTGCCCAGCCCGATGGCCCCGGGTCTGACAGCCCCCTTCCTCCGCTCCGGCGACCCCCCTGCTCACCGCGGGCGGCTTACTCCAAGCCTCCCCGCACCACTACAACCCCCTAGGAAGCTTCACCTCACCTCACTGATACTCCCCGACCACTTCTTGCGACCGAACTCCCGCCGGAACCATCTCGCCGTCGCTACCCCCTCGCCGGTGAGCTCCTGTTTCCGTCGAGCCCGTCCTTCCGCCTCTTCTCCAACCGATCCAACTACCCCAATAGCTTCCTCTCCTCTTGCTGCAACTGCTGAACCAGGACTTGACCGCCCTCCTCGCCGGGAAACCTCCCGCCGACGAGCCCCCCTTCGCCGCCGCCGGCCACCGTGGGAAACTCACCTCCAGTCACCCCCTCTTCCTCCCAAGCCCACCCCTGGACGCGCCTTGAGCTCCTGGTGCTCGTGGGCCAGTCCCTCTCCACCCTTGACGCCGCCCCTCACCGGGATTTGGCCGGCGATGCCCCTACCCTTTCTTCCCCGACGAGCAAGGACTCAATTGCTTTGATTTCAAACTTTCTAGGGTTCTGTTTGTAAAATTCCAGTCCCTCCCCCCTAATTCAAAGCTGTGAACTTCAAAAATGTGTAGAAAATTGTAGAAAATTTAGAAAAATGTCAAACCAGTTGGGTTTGAATCCTTGTGTTAAATTCGACTACTTTTATATAGGGGTTTTGAACTGGATATGTCTGGATTTTGATCTAGGTTAAATAATAGGAAATAGGTGATTTAATTAGATCTTTTAATCCATAGTTGTGTTGTAGCTGAATTTTGGAACTTAGGTTGTATGTTCCATGTGTAGGTCTGTGTAAAAATTTTGAGTTCTTTACTGTTCAATTGCTTAAAAATTCAAGTACCTTTGTTGTATGTTGGTGGAATGCTTAGATTTTATTTTAAGGATGCTTCTATTAGTGTTTGTATCTGAAATTTATACCCTAACTTCCATTTCGCATGTTGTCGGTGTTTAACCGGCTGCCCATCGAGGGATATACCCAAGGTGGTAAGTTTTGGGTGAGGAGACGCTGAGATCTGGAGCTCGAAGGTGCAAGGAAAACAAAACTTAGACAGGTTCGGGCCGCAAGATGCGTAACACCCTACGTCCTGTGTGGTGGTTTGTATTGCCTTTGGTGTAGAATGATCTAGAGATCGTGTTTTGAGAGGGGTACTTGTCCTCCCTTATATATCCGAGAGGCCAGGGTTACAAAGATACTAACCAACACCAGCTAAGGAATCGTACCAGAACATATTTCGAGTAGATTTCTTCTGTATTGGTTAGCTCTATCTCCTATTTAAACGGGATAAATAAGAGATAAACGAGATAAATAAGAGATAAGACGGACTTAATCTCTTAAACTACGCTATGTACGCAGACCCGTAGCCCCGGGTCTGACAAGCCCCCGAGCTCTTCTGCAGGCTTATCGAGTACTTCTGAAGTAGACTTCGACTTCTTCAAAAAGCTTCGTCCTGAAGTCCTTCTTCGAGTACTTGCTTGGCTGCATCAAAGCTATGAGGTGCTCATGCCCCGAATTTTATTTTTAACATGGTGTGCGATTTGAAAAATCGCACTCCATATGGAGTAGCCCCTGAGCCTTAGGTTGAATCGGAGAATCAGGCTGAGGGTCCCATTAGTCTGTTATCCAGCTTATCCTTCAAAGAAATTTGAAAAATAAGTAGTCGATGCCACGTATCCCGCAGCCCCCGAGCCTTGAATCCAAATCCCACAAAATTGGAGATAAGGATCCGAAAACCGTGGCATGCAGGCTAAAAATGGCAACTTGAAAAATTACCAAAATGATAATACAAATGATGGAAATTAGATCCTGAACCCGAAAACCCTTTTTTTTGGGCTAATTAACTCTGAAAAAATAAGTAATCGAATACTTAATCGGAACAGTCCACCAAATGACCCCTCAGCTTCGGAATATTCCCAAAAACGACTCTTGAGCTTCAGAACAGTTAACTTTTCCCCACCCCGCTGGTTATTTAACCCCATGGCAACAGTGAGAAAAACTGTGCTTCCATCTGCATTTTGCCAAGAGCCACAAAAATCCCCAATCAGAACCACGCGCCGCCGCCATGCCCCCCAAAGTAATCCCCCAACCCTGATCTCCCCACCCCTCTCCCCGCAGCCCCTGAGCATCTCGTGGCTAGCGAATCGGAGATGGCGCCCAAAAAATCAGAGATCGAAGGGAAAAAGAAGGAGGCGCAGCCGCTGACCGGAGAGTGGACATACAGTAAGTGCTCCCTCACCGATCTGAATAGGCTAGTTTTCGAGGGGTTGCTGCAAGAGAAGAGTCTTCCTAATTGGCGCCCCTCTTTCCGTGAAGCCTTTCCCATGGAAAATGTTGACGAAATCGTCACATTTTACCATTTTGCCAAACGGGGATTGGCCCTCCCCTCTTGTTCTTTCTTTCGTGGCCTTCTTTATTATTACGGGCTTGAGCTCCATCACCTCAACCCGAATTCCATCTTCCATATTTCCATTTTTATCCATTTCTGTGAAGCCTTTCTCGGAATCGAACCCCACTGGGATCTTTTCCGCTTCCTCTTCCGCATTAAACCCCAGCCAAACTTGAAAAAACTCTCTGTTGTAGGGGGCGCCGGTATTCAACTGCGTCAGTAGGCCGGCGAAAAATACCTCTCATACAAATTCCCCTCCAACCTTCCTGGTTGGAAAAACCATTGGTTCTATTCTGAAAATCACACCCCCCAGCTCCCCAACAAAACAAATAACCCACCTGTGGTGAGGCCGGAGTGGAATCTCGAACTGTCTGGGGGAAACATGGATCAAGTCGAGGAGCTTTTAGACCTTATAGAGGCACACAAGATGATGGGGGTGACCGGCGCTTCCGTTATGTTTTTTTCTTCAAACGCCAAGTCCAACTGATCCTACAGCGCCACCGGCTTGGATTCGAGTACACAGGTTCTGAAGATCCATCTCGCATGTGCGCAGAGGAGCTGTCAGATGATGTCGCCCTCCTCCGCGTCAGGCGAGTGCTGGTGGACGTGGATGCCGTGCCGTATGTGCCGGAACTGTTTACCGCACGGAAACCACCCAAACCTGTAAGTACTCGACTACTTTTTGTTGCAAGCTACCTCTGATATGCCTTCGCTAACTGAGAACCTTCTACAGGGACACACCAAACTATACCGCAGCTACCCGCCGCGACCCGATATCCCCCGGCCGGACCACCTCCTCCCCAGCGCCGCTGTAGAAGCCAAAAGGGCTCGTATAGCTGCAGCTCAGCGCAGCAGCGGGTCCATAGAGGATGTGAGCCCCCGGGCAGAGGAAGGAGCTGAAGGAGAAGCGCGACGAGACAACTCCCCCGAGCCAGTCGTGGAGTTGGCCGACGCTATGCCGCTGGTGCCGTAGGGTCGTCGGATAGTGCGGAAGCGGAAGGCGCAAGAAATCGAATCCTCCGGGTACTTGCTGTTGCCTTGTTGTATTGCTATATGTTGATAGTGTGTCGTGCTTACAATGTCCTCTTGTAGTCATTCCACCACCTCCTCCCGGGCCGAGCCCGAAGAAGGAGAGGAAGCTCCATCGGCCACCGCAGCCGTCACCATCGCCGCGGCGGGGACCGCGCCCTTGGCTGGTGAAACCCTACCGCCCACAACGGGAACATCGCGATAGGCCTTGCGGGTGAAAAAGGCCATCAAAAAGAAGTCTATGCTGTAAGTTTGCCTCTGGTTGCACAATAAACATTTTGATCTTTCGACTTGTGTGTTGACTGACTTCGACTTCCTTAGAGCTGCGAGCGCCGCGGACCTCCAGCTGACGCCGGCCTCGACTACCCCAGCCCCCGGGTCTTTGACCTAGGAAGGATCTTCAGGCGCGGGGCCAGTCGTGGCAGCTCCAGCCCCCGAGCCGTCGGCCCCCGAAGGGTCGACACCTGCGGAGCCAGTCCCCGAGGCAGACGCGATGCTGCCCGACTTGCCGCCACCCGAGCTCCAACAAGTCGAAACCGGAGCTGGTGGCGGGGAACAAGTCGAGGCCCCTGATGCCACTCTAGCAGATGGCACAGGTAAGCATCTGACCGCCCACGGCTAACTGCCAAGACCCAGGCGCAGTATTCTGAAAACACTTTGTGCTTGCAGGTGCTCAGCGGTCACCGCCCGAAGAGGCCACGGGAACCTCAAGGAGATCCGTTGAGCTGCTCCTGACCGGGTCCGGGCATCGGGATGTCATTGCTGCCGACTTGGTGGATGATCCATTGCTGACGGACAGCAACATAGAGAACTTCAAGAAGGCGTATGACTTTGCCATGGTATGACCTGAGTACTTTCCTGCTGGTAAACACTATCGAGTTGCTTATCTGAATTTCCCTCCTTATACAGAATGTGATCGCCCACTCCCAGAAGAAATCGGAGAAGCTGAAAATCATTGTGGGTGATCACCAAGAGCTCACCGCCCTGGAAAGGCGCATCGCCGATGACAAAGCAGAGATCTGCTCCCTCGAGAAAGCGAATTCCGAGCTCCGAGAACAACTCGAGGTGCAGGGGAAAGCGCACCAAGAGCAGCTCAGAGAGCAGGAAAAAATGCACCAGGAGCAGCTCAAAGATCAAAGGAAAGCGCACCAAGGTAAGCCATTGCTTCCCTCGAGTATTTGCGTTTATCAATTTATCCTGGGTTCTAAAAAAGCTCTTCACCACAGAACTTAGAAAAATGTTAATATATAAAGAAGAGCTGCTTACTGACGTGAAGGACCTGCTGTATCGGCGTATAGATGACGTCGAGAGGTTGCAGAAGGTGATCAGCAGCACTGAACGATAGTTTGTTGACTGCCTTCAGCGAATCAAGACGCTGGGCGAAGAAAAAGAGCAGCAACAGAAAGAGCTCGAGGATCTCAGGGGGGCCGCCCGGGAGTTGGTGGTCATGGTGGATCCCCCAGAGGAAGGCGAAGCAAGCTCGCGGCCCCTGCTAGAGCAACTCCGCGAAGCCCCGAAGAAAGTGCTGAAATTCCTCACAGAGGCTCCAATTGCGTGCGTCAGCAACGCCCTTGCAGTTGTGAAGTCTTTCTTGCTGAACACACGATTGGAGATATTTGCTCAGGGCATGGCTGCAGATTGCACCGAGGGTCTATTCGACCAATACCTCCAAGAAGCCCGACCTGTAGCAGAACAAATAGTTCAAAGTGTACTGCAGGATTAGGGTATGAAGAACAAGTTTTTACTTCCTTGTATATATAGTTTCTTTGATGTCTCTACTTGTGTGTGTGTGTGCCTTGGCTGAATTGGAATCCAGGCTTACGAGGCCAAGTAGTAGACACTACACTGGGTGCAGCGATCCGGAAGGTAGTCATAGCTCCAAGCGGGTACTCATCTAACAAGGTAGCCACAACTCGACCGAGCGGGTCCAAACTGTTAGGAAACAATGCAAGCGTCATCGCGGAACTACTGTGCGTAAGGCAGAAAAACAAAACTACCCCGAGTGCACCGACTCTGGGTGTAGTCGCAGTTGCCCCTCATATGGGCGCGCTCTTCGAGTTAGGTAAGAACCGGACGGATGATTAGAACTCGTGTGGAGCGAACGCGGGCATAGCCGCGGTTCTGCCGTGTTTAAGGCACAATGAAACTACCCTGGGTTCAACGACTCAGGATGTAGTCGAGGTAGCTCTTTACCCGAGCCCACCCAATAAGCTGGATATAAACCAGTCGAACAGATCGATTTGTTGGGGGTAGATGCGACTACTATCGCGTGCGACCTCCCAAGGCCGCGGCAGAAGTCGAGCCATCGAAGATGTGAACGGAGTGGACGGTTACGTCGAAACATGAAATTGATAGGATAGAAACATGGCCGTGGCCTCCGTACAATTCACGACAAGAAACTGATTTATGTAAAAGCTGCAAGTGGCCGTAGCCTCCGCATGTTTATAGAGAAATTTTCAACCCGAATCTTTGTGGCACGTAGCCTCCAAACTGATTCAAGGAAAGGAGACCGTCTAAGCCCCCGGAGTTTCAGCTGTAGCCGGATAACTTCTCATGGGTAAAACTTGCGTAGGTTCTGGATGTTCCAAGAGTTCGGAACATCTTGACCCTCGGGATATTGTAGTCGATAAGACTCTGGTCTTGTAACCTGCTTGACGATAAACGGGGCCTCCCACCTTGAATTGAGCTTGTGTAGGCCGGACTCGTCTTGAATGTGACGCAAGACCAAGTCACCGATGCTGAATGACCGCTCCCTTACTTTGCGATTATGATATCGCCGAATCCCTTGCAGGTATCAGGCTGACTGGACAAGGGCGGTGCAGCGAGCCTCTTC
This sequence comes from Panicum hallii, assembly GCF_002211085.1. Taxonomy (NCBI): domain Eukaryota; kingdom Viridiplantae; phylum Streptophyta; class Magnoliopsida; order Poales; family Poaceae; genus Panicum; species Panicum hallii. The sequence goes on along the minus strand of NC_038047.1, from coordinate 8,886,498 downwards.
AACAGAATCGAGCTCTAATTGCCTCACCTCATCTGCCTCGCCTTCATTGTACATTTCAACCCTTGGGGACTTCCACATGATATCGGCCGGTAAGATAGCCTCAGATCCGTATACGAGGAAGAAAGGCATTTGTCCTGTGGCTTTGGACGACTGAGTCCGAAGCCCCCAGACGACATGCGGCAACTCATGTATCCATTTGCCCCCCTTCTTGCTGTTTTCATCGTAGAGTCTCTTCTTGAGGCCATCGATTATCAAACCGTTCGCCCTTTCGACTTGTCCATTAGCCCTTGGGTGTGCGACCGAGACATATTTAACCTTGATGCATGCATTCTTGCAGAATTCCCAGAACTGGTTGGCCATGAAATTGGATCCCAAGTCTGTGATGATGGTATTGGGGAAGCCAAAACGGTGCAAGATATCCGAGATGAAGTCAACAACCCGATCTGGTGTGAGCTTGGCTATCGGCTTGTACTCAATCCACTTGGTAAACTTGTCGATAGCCACCAGAACATGGGTGAAACCGCCTGGCGCCGTTATGAAGGGCCCAATCATGTCAAGGCTCCAACAAGCAAAAGGTCAGGATGGCGGTATGGTGATGAGGCTGTGGGCTGGAACATGGGTCTGCTTGCCGAAGAATTGACAATTTTGGCACCTGCGCACGAGATCCTCTGCGTCGGATACTGCAGTGGGCCACCAGAAACCAGCCCTGTACGCCTTCCCCACCAGCGTTCTTGAAGCTGCGTGGTTACCACAGACACCTTCGTGGATCTCCCGCAGTATGTTGTAACCTTCTTCCTTTGTAACGCACTTCATGAGAACACCTGACCGAGCGCCGCGCCGATAGAGCTTGCTGTTGACCAGGACAAAACCCTTGCTTCTGCGCATGACGCGTGCCACCTCTGCACTACTGGCATCAATTCCTGCTGGTAGCTTTTGATCTTGGATGAAGTCGATAAAAGCCTCTCACCAGTCCTCTCGCAGCACCATAACCTCTCGATCGGGTTGTTGGGGACCCGCGTCGATGGTTACCTGCGGAGAAGACTTGATTGATGGCTGCTTGAGCTCCTGGACGAAAACTCCTGGTGGGACCTGAGCACGTGTCGACCCCAGTTTGGACAAAGTATCTACGCCAACATTGTGCTCTCGTAGCACGTGATGAACCTCCAAGCCGGAAAATTTGTTTTCCAGCCTGCATACTTCCTGCACATAGGCGTCCATCGTCTCCTTGTTGCAGTCCCACTCTTTATTGACTTGCTACATGACAAGAAGGGAATCGCGTATAAAAGTTTTTGAACGGTGGGGTATTGTACCTTGGATTCGGAGAGTACCTTGCTGACGAAGTAGACAGGCCTCTGCACTCCAAATGCATGGCCTTCCTCGTCTCGCTCGACTACAATAGCACTGCTGACAACATGAGTTGTTGCCGCAATGTAGAGTAGTAGATCCTCCCCCGGCAATGGTGCTGTAAGGATCGGAGGTGACTGAAGGTGATGTTTCAGATCCTGCAGGGCCCGCTTGGCCTCCTCCGTCCATTGGAATTTATCTTGGTGTTTCAGGAGCTTGAAGAAGGGTAGTCCTCTCTCCCCGAGTCGGGAGATGAACCTGTTCAGGGCCGCCATACAACCTGTTAACTTCTGCACGTCCTTGATTGTGGCCGGAGCCCCCATATCAGTGATGGCCGTGATTTTTATAGGGTTGGCTTCGATGCCCTGGTTGCTAACGATGAACCCGAGCAATTTCCCTGAAGGTACTCCAAAAACGCACTTGGTAGGATTGAGTTTCCACCGAAACCTGTGCAGACTGCTAAATGTTTCCTCCAGATCTGCAATCAAGTCATCAGAATCCCTGGTCTTGATGACCACGTCATCCACATAGGCCTCAACATTCCGGTGTAGGTGATTCACAAAGCACATCTGGATCGCGCGCTGATAGGTTGCTCCTGCATTCTTCAACCCGAAGGACATAGTTTTGTAGGCGTATGTCCCGTACGGGGTGATGAATGCTGTCTTGATTTGGTCCTCCTCCTTGAGCGCAATATGATGATATCCTGAGTAACAATCAAGAAAACAAAGAAGGACACAACCAGCCGTCGAATCGACAACTTGGTCAATGCACGGCAGCCCAAAGTGGTCCTTTGGGCAGTGCTTGTTGAGATCAGTGTAGTCGACACACATTCTCCATTCATTGTTCTCTTTACAAGAACGGGATTAGCTACCCTCTCTGGATGGATTACTTCTTTAATGAATCTAGCCGCGAGAAGTTTAGCTATCTCCCGTTTGATGGCCTCACGCTTGTCGTGAGCAAACCTTCGCAGGCGTTGCTTTTTGGGCACAGCCTTTGGGTGTACATTCAGAGCATGCTCGATCAACTCCCTAGGCACACCTGGCATATCCACTGGTTTCCACGCGAATATGTCTCGGTTAGCCCGAAGGAAGCTGACGAGCGCGAGTTCCTATTTGTCACCTAAGCCCACGCCGATGATAGCGGTTTTAGATGAATCTCCCTCCTGGAGCTGGATCGTCTTGAGGGCCACGTCATCAGCTGACTGGATGCTCGACTTGCTAGCCTTCTTGGAGGGAATCTCCAGCCCGGACTAGGATAACTACTGCGCGGCCGCGAGTACTTCTCCAGAAGCATCTGGCACACGAGTAGTTGAGGTGTACTGAATTGCCTCCTAATTGCAGTCATACGACTTCTTCAAGTCGCTTCGGAGAGTAAGAACTCCACTTAACCCTGGCATCTTGAGAAGAAGCTAAACGTAATGTGGCACTGCCATAAACTTGGCAAGTGCCGGACGGCCCAAAATTGCATGGTAAGAAGATTCGAAGTTAGCTACTTCGAACTTAATAAACTCAGTGCAGTAGTTCTCCCTCGTGCCGAAGGTGACTGGGAGGACGACCGTACCAAGTGGGTGTGCAGCGTTACCTGGGACGATGCCGTAAAAAGGGGACTTGCTGGGAACCAGCATGTCCTTGAAATCCAGACCCATCTTCCTCAAAGTGCTGACGAAGATGAGGTTGAGCCCGCTTCCGCCATCGATGAGGACCTTGGTAAGCTTGACCTCTGCCACCACCGGATCGAGGACCAAGGGGAACTTTCTGGGTTTCGAAAAGCTCATCCATTGGTCATCGCGGGAGAAAGAGATGGGGACCTCCGACCAACGTAATATTCATGGTACCGCCGGCTCGACGGACATGATCTCCCGGAGGAGCAGCTTCTGGTCCCGCCTGGAGCTAAAATCCTCGTCTCCCCCGAATATGACGTTGACGACCTTTGAAGCGTCCTGGAACTTTGGGTTGCGCCCTTGGTCGTCGTGGTCGTCATCCTCGGGTTCTTTGTTCGCAAGCTTCTTGTTCTTCTTACCACCACCGGAGTTGCTGAACGTCCTCCGAAGGTGGTAACAGTCGATGGTAGCGTGGTTGGCACCTGGGTGCCATGGGCATTTTTTCTGCAGGAGCTTCTCAAACTCCTCCTGCGTTGTCGACTTCTTGCCCCACGAAGGATGATTCAAAGCCGCGATGATATCATCTGGCTTTCGTTTCCGAGGCGGACCCAAAAAGTCCCGCTGGCCTTTGTTGTTGCGGTTGTCGTTTGGGTGACTCAGGTTGCTATCTTGATGCCGCGGGAACCGCTCCCGCATCTTCTCCTCCTGTTCGGACCAATCGTGCATCATATCATGAAGGCCCGCAACGGTCTTTGGCCAGTTCCGCCCAAAATCTCTGTAGATGCCTGGGTCAGTGATGCCGTTGTAGAAGCAGTCGATGATGTCGTCCTCCAAAATGTTCGCGATGGTGGCGCGGACGTTGAAGAAGCGACGTGTGTAGGACCGCAAGAGCTCGTTACGTTCCTGTTTACACTGGGTAAGATCGTGACGAGTACCTGCACGAGCGATCGCTCCCTGGAAGTTGTCGATGAAGACCTTCTTGAGTCGCTCCCAAGAGTCGATGGAGTTGCTGCTGAGGCTCTCTAGCCAGGTGAGCGGCGTAGGGTCCAAAGCCATCGGGAAGTAGACGACTTTGGTGATGTTCGAGCCCCCTGCGACCTCAATGGCCGTGGAGTTGCAACGGAGCCACTGCTGAGGAGCCTGCTTGCCGTTGTACTTGGTGATGCCGATCAGCTTGAAGCCCTACAGGTACTTATAGCTGCTGAACCGCATAGAGAAAGCTGGAAAACGATCACTGCAATCAGTCCCTTCAGTCTTGACTTCTTCACGTACCTAACGCTTGGAGGAGATCACAGTCCGTGCATTGATGCCTTCATTAATGTGCTGGTGCAAGTCTTCTGTAGGAGGCCGATGATTGGCCTGTCGCGGGTTACCCCCCGAAGGTGGCTGTTGCCTCCCGCCAGGGGCCTGGCTCCCGCGAGCGTTGTTATTGTTGTGGCTGGGCTGAAGTCGAGGGCGACCGCCAGCCGTTCGGCTGTGAGCCTGGCTTCGACTCTCACCCACGCGCTCCTCCCTGATGGTGGAAGCTGGATTTTGTTGATCCAACTGGATCCAGGCCCTCTGCGCGTAAAGGAGCACTTGGCGCACATCCGGATCATGGCTGCGCTCGAGGATGGCCGTAACCCTGGCAATGTTGGCCACCGGGGTCCTGAAACCCCGTTCGCTTACGGCGACAAACTCAGGGTCAAGCTCGCGATACATAGATCGCCTGCGCTCGTTGGCCCTCCTTCGCCGGATTGTGCGGGCCCTATTCCTGGCCCTTCACGCCTCGCGATCGGCGTCGTTCTCTTCGCCGGTGTTGGCAGTGGCCTCGTCTTCAGAGACCGCTTCGAAGTCAATGATGGGAAGACCACCATCATCCTCGCCTCCTTTCGCCATTAGCACCTGGCGGGAGGTGAGCTCATCAGAGCTCGCGTCGACTAGTTCAGTCGACCCCTCCGCCACGGTAGCCAATGGCCTGCCTTCTTGAAAGGGCAGGGGCTCGAGGTGAGCCACAAGTCGACCCTCTACCTCGAGTAGATCGGAGAGCGCCATGCCCCTCCAATGCACAATGCGTCCCCGGCATGGGGGTGACCATCAGATCACTGGTGCCAAAACAACCCGAAGCCACCTGACACACGGTGGCTTCAGGCTTTCCGCCCTGGAGCAGGAAGTCCAGGTCCTTCTCTAGCATAGAGAGGGACCCAGAGACATTGGCCTCCTGGAGATCAGTGGCCGGTTTGCACGAACCGAGGTGGGATCGGTTGTGCGAGTCCCTAGATTGGAACGAGTCCAACCCAGGGGAAGTTGCTGCAACGCTGGAAGAAGTCGAGCCTGGAACGGACTCCATCTCGACCTTTGTTGCAGAAGCACAGGTCGACAAGTTGTCAAGATCATCGATGAACTTGTCGAGGTCGCTACGGAGATCCGCAGCGGAAGTCTTTGGCTTCATGTCGATGAGGAATCTCCGAAAATCACCCACACCATCTGCGATGCAGACCCACGAGCCAAAAACGAATATCGCCCTGAGAGGGAACTGACTTGTTGAATTTGAAAGACGCCATTGAGCTCGCCGATGGATCTTCGACGCATCCTCCTACCTGGCGCGCCAGTTATCAGTGTTTAACCGGCTGCCCACCGAGAGATATACCCAAGGTGGTAAGTTTTAGGTGAGGAGACGCCGAGATCTGGAGCTCGAAGGTGCAAGGAACACAAAATTTAGATAGGTTCGGGCCGCAAGATGCGTAACACCCTATGTCCTGTGTGGTGGTTTGTATTGCCTTTGGTGTAGAATGATCTAGAGATCGTGTTTTGAGAGGGGTCCCTGTCCTCCCTTATATATCCGAGAGGCCAGATTTACAAAGATACTAACCAACACCAGCTAAGGAATTGTACCAGAACATATCTCGAGTAGATTCCTTCTGTATTGGTTAGCTCTATCTCCTATTTAAACGGGATAAATAAGAGATAAACGAGATAAATAAGAGATAAGACGGACTTAATCTCTTAAACTATGCTATTACGCAGCCCCATAGCCCCGGGTCTGACACATGTGTAAACCATAGTAAAAATATTAGGATTAACAGTAGGCTATTCACCAAGTTATGGATTTATGCTTATTTTCAAAGATAATTCATTTATGGTAGTTTTTATTCATGAAAAATTATGAAAATATTTTGAGGTGTTGCTCTTGAGTAGTGCAACCTGTTCACAAAAACCCAAGACAAAATCTTGCATATATCTATAGTTATAAATAACTCTTACTACATTAGTACTAATGTTAATTATCCTTGTGGCTCAATTTCTGTAGAAATAAAATCTTGATAAATCTACAAAGGCTTAGATATAGCTTAATCTATAATTAATAAAAGTTTCAACCCTTGTGCTATGGTAGGTTATTTTGTAAAAAATAAAATATGTTGTCTAATATAGCTAACTAAGTTAGTTTATACCCGATAAATGACTGCCCAGTAAAAGAGTAAATGATACATGTGATGAGTGAACTGTATTTTCATCGAATTGCAATTTTATTGTGAAGTAAAGTAAAAGTATATGCATCTTTTAAACTATATCTTTGCATATCATATAGACTCAACTACTCTCACCGACGGAGACTACGAACTGATCCCGGAATCAGAAGTGGAAATTTCTGAAGACCCCGGGAACGTCGTTGGAAATTTAACTAAAGCTCCGAACCAAAGTTCGGAAAACTTTGACACTCCTGCCCCCAGCCCTGCCAATGAAGGTAAGCCCCGGTGCATAACCCAGTATTTCAAATTACTATATTTATGCAATTCTATACTTATATATTATATCTCGCATTAAGTCTAGGAAATTAAATGGAACCCTAGATGCATGAATCCTAGGAACCTATGTATCGCACCTGAGTCCATATCGAATAGATGCTCTGCTAATAAGACCGGTAGAAGTCGAGTGATTTCCTGTCACTCGCGCGATATAGGAGTTGCAATGTTTACATTCCTGTAATCACTATAAGAATGATGGACAGGATTTATGTGAAGTATCATGGTTGAGATAATACCCCGTTTGTGTTGATGAATTTGGTTAAGGTCGCAGTGTGTGGTAGCGGTGGTTAAGCGTTTGAAAGTACTAGCCACATGCCGTGAAATATGGTAAGCGGTAAGCCTAGTAACCAATCGGCCCGAGGAGTGGACATACCTCCCACCACTCGTATTTGGTTTTTCCGGTTACTCGCTTCGACGTGTGGGAATACGTGTTGTAGGGCAACCAGGAGTATGGTCATGTAGTCGCGCTATAGACATACGTCCTGCACATTGGTTGTGCGTATGGTCCTGCAGTCGCTTGTGGTGCATCTGATCCACGAGTCGGAATGAAAGGAAAATGGTTGCTTCGGAACAATCTCTGGAAGTTCCAAGCGTGTGAGTTAGGTTTACCTTGCAAGGCTGAAATTCGATTCAGGAATCGTCCGTTTCTCGCGGAGATTGAGACTGCTTGATCCCTTTGCTACATAGAGTAACAAGAGCAACTTTATGATTATCAAAGATAATGTTTCGCTAAAGATTCTACCATGTTTGAATAGTTATAGGCACTTATCTAAAATGGTTAATCACATAGAACTTGAAAGCTAAAATTTGAAATTAAGGATCTACTCTTTGTTGCTTTCAGCTGAAAACCTTACCCATAACCATGAAAGCCTTCATAAGTCTAGTTACATGGCTAAAGTATACCATGAAACGGGTAAGCCTTGCTGAGTATTAGAATACTTAGTCTTGCATTGTGACTTTTATTCAGGTAATCCCCCTGAAGACTCTGCTCTGCCTATGCCATGGCCTTACACTCTGCCCCATGGTTGGTCCGTGGAGTAGGACCCGTCCCCAGCCAACACTGATCCTACCGAGTGATATCATGCCAGGGCTTAGCATGATATCCGTACTGGCGACGTGTACAGTGGTTGTGGTTTAAATTCTGCTGCCGTAAACTTGAGAACTTGAACCGGTTTGTAATAAATCCTATCAGTTTGAAACTGATATTACTTTTGACAACTCATGTAATATATAAGCCTGTGATGTAAAATATGATGGTGATCGTGTCTCTAGACTCACCTTCGTGCGAGGTACCTTGTTTGATCCTGCATTCGGTGGTTCATCGGGATGTTACCCGACAGGCTAAGGTATTACACTGTTTGAAGTACGTTGGAGCCCTTGAAAGAGGACTTGCCTACTTGAGCCGGTGTAATTCAGATTGGTTCTGCCACACATAACCCTTGTGGTTACTGCGCTAAATTATTTTGTCTGAACCTAAGTTTAGTGAACCTAAATTCTTTAATCTTCTTAGGTGGTGCATGTTACTAGCAGGTTTGTTTTCTTAGATTTTTTTAGGATGTACAATTCAGTTTAGTATTCAAAGTTTTGTAGATTTAATTTATGTTCATATGTCTTACTGTGTGTGTATTTTTTATTTCATACAAAGAATTTTATGTCTATATATTATTATTATTTTGAAATTTCTATGTATCTTAGTTTAAATTTAGCAAAATATAATTTCTTCTTTTATTATATGTAGTTCTAGTATTAATATGATATCTTTTGTTATATTGACAATGTATAGTACTAGTTTCAACTAGTTTTAATCTTACTTTGTGTTTTTATTTAGCAACGAGTCAGTCATCGGCTTATTCTTGTTAGGTGAAGATGCGGTTTTTGCCTGTCGGTTTAAGAAATTTGTTGGTCAATTGGCTGATGATCAGAAAGCTTTTGTTCAAGAAAGTGGTTTTGGAATGGGTATTGTTGGTGTGTCTGAATTTTGGTTTGAAGGGAGGTCTATTAGATTTAGACCATCAATGGTTGCTAAAGTCTTGGGCATTTCATCTGGCAATGAGCCTATTAAATTTGATGCTGAAGTTTGTTAAATGTTCAATGGGAAGGATAAGCCAGCTATTACTCATGCCATTGCTATATGTTTTGCCAAGCATAACCAGGATGCTTTCATGTGTTCCTTCATGTTAGTGGCTCTTGGTATTGTGCTTTGTCTTGGAACTAAGATTGAAGTATTTGCAATTTTTGATGAGATCTAAGAAGATCAGTAACTATGACTGGAGTTCTCATGTGCTTCAGCATTCTCTATCTAAAGTTAGAAAATTCCTTGCTGTTATTAATTCGTCTGATGACAACAAGCGACAGGGTTCATTCTTTTATTCTTCTTGTCTTGCTATGTTAATTGATTTTCATGTGTGATTTATTTTTTACAAGTTTTGTATATGGATTTTCTTGATTTGCATCTGAATTATGAATCTGTGTACCATCTGTTTTATGGTCTTCCTAGATTTTATCATGTGACCACTCAAGATTTTAATTTTATTACTGATGTTGATATTGATATCAATAGCAGTACTAGACATTTAAGCTACGGTGTGCTTCTTGTGAGTCTCTTATCTTTCAGTATTTTTATGTTTCATTTAAACTTTGTTGGTTGCTAGTTGTGCTCAAGCAGCAGACTATGTTTAACAAAAAAATTTCATTTATTGTAGTTCCGTGATATTTCTTTGACACCGTGTCATGAACCTGCTGCTCTGCTCAACCTGGTGTCGCACCTGCTGCTGCTGATGAACATGGTGCTGGACCTGCTGTGCGTCCTGCAGCTGATGTGCCTCCTGCACCTGCTGCTGCTATTGATGGTTCTGGTCCACAAGCTGGAGGACCTTTTGGTGACAATGTATGTTGTTTCTGTTAATTAGGTCCTTTGTTATTTGTTGAAGGGCCTAATAGGTTTATTTCTATCTTTAGCCTGCTTCAAATATTAAGACTATTGTTGATAAGCATTGTCAGTTGTTAGTTGATGTGTTAGCATTGCAGCAGTTGAGTGGCCCTCTAGCTGATGGAGTTCTTTCTCCTTTTTCAAATAGAATGTCTATGCTTGCTGCAGAGATTTATTCTCTTGCTTCTTCTGGAAATGATAATTCTAAAGCTCCAACTGATAATTCTCGAAATGATATTTTTGAAGCTGCATTTGATGTTGGTATGTGTTATGCTTCTTCATATATTCAGTTTGTTTATTTATATTTTTCCTTCTAATGTTCATTATTTCAATTATGTATTTTTTATTTACTAGGTAATGCTTTCAATGTTTAGAATGATGATTTGCCATATGATGAAGGAAATCCTGCATATGAAGGAAATCTCACTTTCAGTGCTTTTGATTATTGGTCTCCTATTGGTACATCTTCTGGTCATGAACAAGTAATGATTATTCTTCTTCTTCTACAGGTATGTAATGTAACTTCTTTTAGTCTTTTCTTTTTTTGTTTTTGATCATGGATTATTTGTTCAGCATATGATGCTCTTCTTTGTTTTATTTACTTTCTTCTTTAGGTTCTATTCTTGTGAATCCTCTAGCCTTAGTTCCTGTATTCAGATGATGTCCATCATATTGAAGAAGGTTTTATCTGTTGTCGTCTTGGCATTTCAGCACTTAGTTTGCCAAAAATTCCTGAGAATATGGACAAGAATTCTCTTGGCCTCGTCGCACCTGACGGAGAACACAGTGGCCCAATGCCAAATGGCAAGCAGAACAGCCGCTAACTCAGTAGTGATCTCTTGTTGATTAGCTCCTGAATCCTGATAGTCCATTTCAATCCAGCTCTCACCACACATTCCTTCTCATATTCTCCTAAACATACAGTAGCTCCTATGCAAATACAAACTAATTAATATTCCTCGATTTCGACTCGCCATGCCGCATATACTCCTACACACACAGAGACACAAACACACACGATGCAACTTGTTGCAAGATGACTCGAACATGTGTGTGCAATTGTGCATAAATCACAGCTAGGAACTAGTATGTTTTAAGGTCATTAAGAAAAAACACTATATGCATAGGTAGAAACAAAATTAGCATGTTGAGATTTAGAGAGATCTATCTAGGACTAGAATTGAGGTTGTTATAAGCACGCAAGTAATGGCTGATCATCACCCCACGATGAGCAGTGAAGATAATAAGAGGCAGCAGGTGGCGATCAGCATGAGCTCGATACTGCTGAGCGACAGGAGCCTCGCCGCTGGCGCCACTCTGAGATCGTCGTCGAAGTTGGCGCCACACGATTCCCTCCAGAAGCTGATGCTCAAGTCGCCGTTGTCCCCCAATCCATGACGAGCCAGCGCCTCCGGTGCCACCGGTGAAGAAAGTGGCGGTGGAGTTCATCAGCACGTTCATCCTCATGTTCACCATGCTGTCCGGCGTTCGCCATCGTTGCGGACGCCGCAGTATGGCGGCGGCGGCGTCCCCCTCAGCGTCGTGGCAGCGGGGCTGGCCGTGGTGCTCGCTGTCGTGGACATCTCCAGGAGCCACCTGAACCCGGTGGTGTGGCAGAACCGCCTGAATTATTCCGGCTCAAGTGCGCTAGTCATCGCTATACAGCCGATACTAACTCAACGCATTTCAAATGGAACAACCCATTGGTCTGTCGGGTCTCCGCCCGACACAACCACGATTCAATAGGATCGAAGCAGGTTTACCTCGCACGAAGGTGAGTTCACAAACACACAACAGCTCACCAACTGTAATCCACAACATATTAAACATTATTACAAACCGTTTTAAATTTGAGGTAAACTTATACAAACATTGTTTAAGACGACAAGCTAAACAGCTTGTCCAGGTTCACAGCGGAAGAAAATTAACACGCGACTACACATGTCGCGAAGGTTGACACCACACTCAGTCCGAAGTATGGTATCATTCAGGAGGGTCACTGCCAGTCGGGGACAGATCCCACTCCACGGACCAGCCAAACGGAACAGAGGTTGGCCATGCAGGACTATCCGTGGGGTTCTCAAAGGTCATACCTGAAAATTCACTAGCAAGACTGAGTATGCTAATACTCAGCAAGACTTAACTGGGTCATGGTATACTTAGCCATGTAGCTAGACTTATGATGGCTTGTAATAGTTCGGACTTTAATTTCAGCTGAAAAAAATAACAAAGAGTATAATCTACTTTCATGTTTTAGCTTTCAGATTCTAGTCTCATTAACCATTCTAGGTAAGCACCTATTCTAGACAAACAAGGTAGAGATTAACATCCACCAGATTATCTCAAAATGGTTACTGTTCTTACTCTATTTGGTAGAAGGAATAAGCAGTCTCAATCTCCAGGAGAAACGGACGATTCTAAATCGTATTTCCAACCTTGCAAGGGTAAACCTAACTCACACGCTTGGAACATCCAAAGATAGTTCTGAAGCAGCCGTTTCCCTCATTTTCCGGATTATGGATCAGGGCCACCACAAGTGACTGCAGGACCGTACGCACACCAATTGTGCAGGACATACGTCTGTAGCGCGACTACATGATCGTACTCCTGTCTGCTATGCAGAACGTACTCCCTCACATCGGTGCATGTGTACAACAGAAACCAAAATAATCGAGTGGTGGAGACATGTCCATTTGCTGGGCCAATCAGGTACTAGGCTTACCGCTTTACCATATTTCGCGGCATGTGGCTAGTACTTTCAAACGCTTAGCCACCACTACCACACACTGTGAACTTATCAACTTTTATCAACACAGACGGGGTAACCTTCCGAGTCATGATATTGCTTATGACCCCATCCATCATCCTTATAGTGATTGCAGAATAGTAAGCATTCAACTCCTAAATCGCGCGAGTGACAGGAAATCACCCGACTTCTACCGGTCCTATTAGCATAGCATTTATTCGATAAGGACCCGGGCATAATACATAGGTTCCTAGGATTTATGCATTTAAGGTTTGCATTTCAACTCCTAGACTTAATGCATGACATAATATATAAGTATAGAATTGCATAATTCAGTAATTTGAAATACTGGGTTATGCACCGGGGCTTGCCTTCTCGAGCGGGACTAGGGTCAGTGGTGTCAAAGACTTTCAAACTTTGGTTCGGGGCTTCAGTTATAGTCTCGACGATGCTCACTGGGTCTTCAGAAAATCCTGGTTCAGTTTCTGGAACTAGCTCGTAGTCTCCGTCGTCGAGTGTCGTTGACTCTACATGATATGCAAGGATTTGATTAGATGATTCTTGAGTTAAGGATTTTACTTCACAAAAAAGTTGCAATCCCATAAATTAACAAACATAAACTCATGAAATAAGGATGGGTTGGATTCAATTGTACTATTTATATTTAATGCCTTGTCCTATTATTGGAATCATTTTAAGGTAATTTGACAAGTTTGATTTTTATTTTGAGAACCATCAAGATTCTAACTTTGAATTTTTGATAGATAAGTTTATTCCTAACAATAAGCTTATTGTGAATTTTTCATAATTTTCTAAAAATAGAAACTAAAGCATTTGGATTTAAGTTCAAATTTTAAGTTTAAATTCAAACCTTAAGCAAAGAGAGCTTTCATTTCTTGAAAATTTAATTAAGAACTCATTATCAACGGATTGAGTTATATTAAAAAGATCTAAGCAGGAAAGTTTTAGGAACATGCTTAAATAAATTTAAACTATTTCAAATTTGATTTGCAAAAGTTTAAAAGAACTTAAACTACAGAGCAGTACTGAATATAAAATATTGACACAAGGTTACTTACTATCTAAAGGCTACACACCAAAAATTACAAGAAAATAAGCTTGTATGCAAAGGTTATGCATAAGATACCCCTTTTACTTAAGTTTAAAATAAATCAAAAAGTATTTAGTTTCCAACCAGATTTTATTAACAAAAGTTATAGAATTATACTTCTAGATTCCAACAAAACTGGTTTGGTAATTTTTGGATTTTTCTACACATTTCTATGGATTTTGCAAGTTGACAGCTAACACTAATTAAGAAACTTGCAAAGAGGCCCTCGGGTTCTTGCACATGGGACCTTAAAATAGAAAGTTAAGTCGCAATTGGGTCCTCAACAGCCCACGACGGCGGCCGGCGTTCTGTCCGGTGTGTTCTCACCGGCAGCGATGTTCTTGGCGGGAAGGAATAGGTCCTACACGACCTACCGGACCTGCCGTTCTCAATGGTAGATGATGTGCACCAGGAGAAGTGGCGGAGCACGGCCGGCGACAAGGATTAGCAGCGGCCATGATGGCGTGCTCATGTTCCCGGCGAGGAGCCAGCGAACGTGGACAGATAAGATGCGCATGAGCACCATGGGAATGTGGGGATGCGATTACATTACCTAATTTGGCCGGAGATGGGGCGAAAGGGGGTCGTCAACGATGGGGTGGCTCGGGTTTTCACCGGCGGTGATGGCGCCATGGTGTTCAGCTGGTTGGGGTGTCAGAGGGCAGTGAAGAAGCTGCTAGGAAGCTTCTACGAGTTGATGTGGTGCTGCTGGTGCCCATGGCTGGGGTGAAGAGGCTCTGTATTGGCGGGTCGACGGCGAGGCCAAGCGGCGGCGGAGCTTTGAGCTCACCGGCGCTGCGGGAGATGATATTTGGGTGCAGGAGAATGAAATTGGATGGGCTGGGAAGCATCAGTGGGTCGCGGCGGTGCTCTAACAGCACTGGATCGGGGCTCGAAGGTGGTGTGGGCGGCTGATGACGGCGACCCGAGGCTGTGGCGGGGGTCCGGCGAGGGGTGGTGCTCGCGAGAGGAAAAGGTCGTGGAAATGTAGTCGCGTGAAAGCAAGAAGGGATGCGTGGGTAGCTCCAGGAGGTGCTCGGGGTCCAGAAGAAGGCGTGGTCACGCGGGAGCAGGAGCTGGCGGCTGGCGGGAGTCGTGGCGGCTCGAGCGACGGCGGCGCGACATGCAGAGGGCAGGAGCGGCCAGCACGAGCCGGGGAAGCGGCGGCGCGGGCGCCAGGGCGGCACGTGGCACGGTTTAGAACGGTGCGGGGCGGCCGGTGCTCGGCACATGGCCAACGAAGTGGCGTCAATGCATCGGGCTGAGGGAAATCAGAGCAGAGCAGAGCAGAGAGCTAGAGGTAGATGAAGGACTAACTCGAAATTTTCCAAAAATACAGGGACTCCCCTGTAAAGTCTAACTAACTTTCAAACCATAGCTCAAATGAAAATGTGCCTAAAAGCAAAAGTGTAGAGTTCATCAAGATCTACAATTTGCTTTAAGGCCCAATTGCAAAAGAGCTAAGGATTTGAAACTAAAATAAAACTTGGTAGAGCTTTAAACTTTAAGTAAATCCCCTTTAAATTTCTACACCACACTTACATCCTAGGTATAGTTTCACTTCCACTTGGGTTTAAAAGTAAGTTCTTGCTTTTTACACATCTACCTTCATATATTTTTTATTTCACCTCCCATTCTCACCCATTTATCACTAAAGGACCTATATTTTTCAGAATTACATAAATATCCTTTTCCCTTTTTGCATTCAATTTGAACACACACACACACAATCAAACATGCACATTTTATACTAAAATTTAGTATGTTTATTATCCTAATACCTGAATGTCACAGGTGGTGAGCCTGATGATGGGGGTGTTCGACCACCTCCCGCACACCCACCTGGCTCCCTACGCAGCTGCGCAGACGCTGGGGTTTGCCCCGCCGCCGCGTCCCTGGCTAAGGGCATGCTCTGGGATACGGACCCGGGGTGATGGCAACGGTGGCGCGCGTTGGCGCTGCTGAGGCGTTCTTCATCGAGGTGGTGCTAAGCTTCATGCTCGTGTTCGTCATCGCCACCATCGCCACTGAGCCGGCGTCCAACAGGGAGGCCTCGCAGCGGCGATCACGATGAACGCTCTCGTCGGAGGGTAATAAGTAGCGGTGCTTGTTAGACCCGGAGCCACGGGATTACGCACATGGTGTACATATTCTAGGATGAGATATAGCCCACACCCTACACTAGTTGTAACTACTCGTACAGGAGTAGGACTAGTCGGAACAGAAGGAAACTACCTAAGTAGTACTCGGATAGGACTTCTAGGATTGTATTTGGTTAGGATTTTCATATAACCTTCTCCTCCCAGACTATATAAGGGTGGGCAGGGACACCCTCCAAACAATCATCATCTAAGACAATCCAAATCACCACACAGGATATAGGGTATTACGCATAATGTGGTCCGAATCTGTCTAAAGTTTTATGTTCCTTGCACCTTCGAGTTCCTAATCTCGGCGACACCCTTCCTACAATCTACCACCTCGAGGGTATCCCAGTTTAAACACCGACAGCTGGCGCGCTAGGTAGGGGTGTTCATTGAGCATCCACCGGCAAACTCGATGACATCTTTCAACTTCACTAGCACCATGCTCGATAAGGGCACAACTTTCATCTTCGGCTTCTGGATCTGCATTGCTAACGGCTCGGGTGGCTTCAACAGTCATCTGGCCGATACTAGAGAGCCGGAGGCATCTGTAGCAACCCAATGCAGCCGTCTCAACGAGTTCGTCGATAACCTCGATGAGATGCTACTCCCTGACCTAGCCAGTGAGATCGAGGAGAAGTTCATTTTCGACGCGATTTCGACTCGTGCTGCACAGGATTTCTCATATCGAATTCAATCCGATCTGGGGAAGTGGAGCCAATGCTTCTCGGGAGGCCTCCGTCTTTAACAAGTACTTGAACTCGGATGATCCGCTGACTGTAATTGATCTACAAGATGGAGTTGACTAGCTAGCAACGCACACGCATCAAGATGAAGGCAGAGACATAGGAGATGTGCTACCTGAGAATCAAATTGAGGGAGTTTTTTGCCATGTGCACACGCAAGGCTACCAGGAGGCTCAACACTCTTGCTAACTTGTGTACATGTTAACGACTGCTCCGACTACTGCAAGGAAGCTACTAGCAAGGATCAAGCTACATCTACTTCAACTTCGCTAGAACGCTCGGTAACCCGCTGCCGACTACTTCGACTACACGTCTCGACTACAAAACTAGTCGCGAGCGGACCTTACACCGTCAATAACTAGTCGGAATCGACTCCGACTAGTCGGGCTTCATCAACAAACTGTCATGGCTCAATCGACGAGCGCTACTGCTTCATTGACAAATCACCCACAAATCAAGCTACGTCCTGCTTTAATATTTTTTTATATCCTTGGATATTAACCATGTGCCTCCGCAGCCACACCATAATTACGTTCCCGACTACTCATGCAGCTCCGGGCATGCAGTCAGGACTACATCTAACGGGCGCATAATATACGCTCTACGAGCATTCTCTTTTTTCACGCAGCGTCAACTGCTCTAGTTTTCTCTTAACGATCGCTAAAATACCCGGGTAGCACACGCTTTAATCTGTGAGACAATTACTCTTTCGTATGCCTATGTTCCTACGCGTGCATGCGGCCATGCTCCCTACGCTACAGACTACGGCTATCAGGGATCAGTGCTTAAATGTAATAGTCTACCTATCTAGGGAAATTATGTGGCCTAGCAAGAGCAAGACGCGAAAAATTTTACATGTATTTTACAATGCTGGGATTTGCTCCCGACTCGATATCATGTACATCAGTTACAACGTATTATTATGTGGGGACTAGATCTAGACGATGCCGCTGGGTGAGGTATGCTCCCGAGAGCTGCCTTACTTGGCTATCACTTCATCGGCACAAACCACTTGGCAGCGGCGACTCGGCTGACCACAGGCTCGGGGCTGGCGCCGCCGACCTTGTGGCATATCTCATCTGACTCGGCCGGTAGCGACGCTACTTGTTGTACCTTCAGTGGCTCGTCTAGCTCCCATGCTCGGGGGCTGCGTGCGACAATGCACTCGGCGTACCTTCGGCGGCTCGTCTAACTCCTATGCTCGGGGGCTGGGCGCAAATGGGCACTCAGCGTGCTTTCGGCGGCTCGTTTGGCTCCCATGCTTGGGGTTGGGCACAACTCGGCGTATCATTGTGCAGAAGCTGAAGAGTTTTTCTTTAGAGAAGATTTGTTTTGAGCGGTAATTTCAGGTTATTTTGGGAAAGTTATTTGCTTAACTATTTTTTCAGGGA
Organism: Panicum hallii; assembly: GCF_002211085.1. Lineage (NCBI taxonomy): Eukaryota > Viridiplantae > Streptophyta > Magnoliopsida > Poales > Poaceae > Panicum > Panicum hallii. Next base: position 8,868,702 of record NC_038047.1, on the reverse strand, counting down.
TGATATCCAAAAAAGGGGTTTCTGAATTTCTGAACCAATTTACTTATTTTAACCATCAAATCAAATTCTTAATCTTTTACACATGCCACGACTCTTTGGATCTTTTTTTCCAAAGCTTAGGATTTTGATTCAAGGCTCGGGGGCTGTGGGCACGTGTCATCGACGTCTTATTTTTCAAATTTTTGAAAGATAAGGGTAGAAAATTCAAGACTAATTTGACTCTCAGCCTGATTTTTGGATTCAACCTAAGCCTCGGGGGCTACTCCATATGGAGTACGAGTTTCATCGCACCCCGTATAAAAGAAGACTTAAAACTACTCGGTTCATGAGCACCTCACAGCCTCAAAGCAATCTAGGAAGTACTCGATAGACACCTTTAAGATGGAGTTCGGGGCAACTCGAAGACGCCTTTAGAAGTATTCGGAAGTCTGCAGTACTCGACACGAAGAGCTCGGGAGCTTGTCAGACCCAAGGCCATGGAACTGCGTATATGGCGTACATATTCTAGGATAAGAGATGGGACATGGCTCACACCCTACACCAGTTATAACTACTCGTACAGGAGCAGGACTGGTCGGAACCGAAGGAAACTACCCGAATAGTACTCCAGTTGGACTTCTAAGCTCGTATTTGGCTAGGATTGCCATGTACCTCTATCGCTCAGACTATATAAGGGCGGGCAAGGACTCTCTCCAAACAATCATCATCTAAGACAATACAAACGACCACACAGGATGTAGGGTATTACGCATACTGCGGCATAAAACTGTTTAAAGTTTCTTATTCCTTCCTTGTAGCTTCGAGCTCCTGACCTCGGCGACGCCCTTTCTACAATCTACCACCTCGGGGGTATCCATCGGTGAGCTTCGAGGTTAAATACCGATAGATGGTGCGCCAAGGTCCGACAGTGCTGGTGATAATGTGGTGGATGCATGGATGCAGGCCATGGACGGGGCCGTCGATGAACCCCCCGAGGACGGTCCGGGCATCGGTGGTGACGGGGAAGTACAAGGACATCTAGGTCTACCTGGTGGCGCCGCCCCTCGGCGCCATTGCAGGAGCTGGCACCTACACACTCATCAAGCCCTGATCAATGGATCGGTCTCAGGCTCCACGCACCACGCATGGAGCAGACAGGTGAATGGCCACCTATACTTGCGTGCATGGCCATGTCTATGGGCCCACGGACTGATTGCTAAGTAGTCCACATTGTCCACCTGGCCATTGAACCGATGCCGTATAGCTCGGGATTTAGGGGATTTGGGGATGAATAGATTTCTTTCCTTTCTTATTGCTTATTGCAGTGTGGGGTCCCATTCTAAATATTTTAGTACATTTTTGTTATATTTTTATCCTGCTATTGTGCGTTTTTTTCCATTCCTTTCCAAACAAACTAAAAACTTTAGTGCCATTAAAGAAGGATGTGTACATGGCATATTGAAGTAGTAAAAAAAGAAAGCTATTCCCCAATCCACTAGCATATTGGATGAACATTCCCATTAGTAAATTATTGGAAAAGATTAGCGTCACTGCTGAGGAGATAATTTTTTTCCAGGATAGACAGCCGGTTTAGCACCCGCCGCCGCTCGCCCAACTAATTATTGGATGAACATTCCCATTAGTAAATTATTGGAAAATGATTGTATTTTCATGGTCCTCTCGGCGAGGGATGAACCCGGTGCTGGGATTTTCATGGCCGGAGAAATGACGAGAATGATTTAAATTACCGCCCTCGCCACATGTTCATGCACACGCACGTCATCTAGGATAACTGGTCTTAGGAAATTTGATACATTCTATGCAAATCCACATGGTTCCATCCTTTTTGTAGCATCCTTTCCAATTGTGGACTTCTTTCCTCTCTTAACTGGTGGTCCTCTCTTAACTGCAGTGGCGCTTGGGTCGAGTAAGTACACTACTTCACCTTCAACTTTCCAAATTTTGATGCCTTTTGAACCTGCTGACGCCAATAATCCCGCATCCTGAATGAAACACAAAATGTGAATGAAAACAACAATAATCCCGCATCCTTGAATGAAATACGAAATGAACCGTACCTTAGGATGCCACTTGAGGGCATTAATAGGAATCAATTTTGAAGAAACACCCCCAAGGAATCAATTTTAGCAGAAGGGACTTACTTTTGTGACTCGGTATTGCATAAAGATATGTATGTCATCGAAAAGATATGAACTTGCAATTAAGTACCCAATGGACTGATTGTGGCATCTACAGCAACAATTGGGTGCTATAATGAACAACTAAACACATAACTTGAATTTGATTGGATACAGTTGGATGAATTGGCTTTTCAAAAAAAAAAAGAATTGGATGGATTGCTACCTGGACCAGTCACAACATGAAAATCCTCCTCGTGCATCTTCTGATATCCTGATATTAAAATTAAAATAAGTACCATATTTATAGAGTTAAATTTAAAAAACTTATGCATATGCCTTATGCCTGCGTCATGCTAGAGAAATATTGGAGAAGGTTTAATTTGGCCCCGGGGGCGTACAATATATATAGCAAAATTAACCTTAAATTGTTATGTGCTGTTGGGAATTGGGAATTGGGAAAGCCATATCAATAGTGTTAAATCTATAATATTTTCAAGTCAAAGTTGGATTAGTGCACCAACACTCAAAGTAAAAGAAAAGGGGGGTAAGAATACCTACCGATACTGACCCACAAGTGTACTAGAAAGTTCCTTTCCACTTGGTATGGAGATAGTTGTGCTACTACTTGAATCATCCCTATCCCTTCTTGGTTCAGTTCTCCAAAATTTCATGAAGGAATCAGCACTGCAAAATTAGAAGAGCTTTCTTTTATAGTCATAACATATTCCATCCAACCATTTAAGCATTTAACCAAAGAACCTAGTTAGCGTTTGCCCTGCCGATGCCATAAATCTCCATTATTCCAATAGCTAATACCATTGATACCACTTTTATGACCAAAACTGAAAATACAAATATAAGTGCATGAATATTTAAGTTATAACATAAGTACTTATAAGTTCTTCCGAAAATATTTATAATTATAATTTTACCTAGACAATGGAGTAAGTATTATACCTGTCTCCACTAATTGTGTGAATGCGATAGGCTTTCACATCTTGGTCACCTAGATTTGTACGCGGTATATCTTTGAAAAATAAAACAAAAGGGGTTAGGAACTAATAATGGAATTATTTACGAATAAATATTTGAAGAAAAAAACCTGAATTAGTCTATATCCGGCAACAGCAAAGGTCTCATCATTGGGATTCCATATGGCAGAGGAGGTCTCACTACTTCCACATTCACATACTCTGCACTTGACAACATATGTGCCATTGTTTTTTGCCAATAATGCATATATTTCCATCGTTGGAGCAAGACAGAAGCAACTGTTTGCTGTTCCATGAAAGACTCTTTACAATTTGCTCATGTGGACCCTATTAGAGAAAAGAAATAATTAAGTTTAATCACAAATAAGTTTAGAAGCACTATTGTGCATTATTTCTAATTTATTTGATTATAGCTTGTATTAGTTTTTTTAATTCAATCTTTTAATTTATATGTTAGTCAAATTATTCATGTAGTGAACTTACATGTACTTGTGCAATGAGTTTAAATTAATCCTCAGCTTCCTTGTTGTATTCCCATATAGCAATGTTTGAGTTTAAACCTCCTGCTCCAAGTTGTTTCCTGTCCAAGCTCCAAGCACATGATTTGATAGGTCCTTTTCCTCCATTGGACAATTCCTGCACATGTACATAGTAAAAGCTCTTCAAATCAATTATGACAAGCTATAGCCACTAGCATAAAAGACAAAAAATAAAATGAAAACTCCCCACATACCCCTCCCACCTCTCCAACTTTCTCCACTAGCTTGTGTTCATTTTTTGTGACCAAGTCCCTCTATTCCATGTGATTACCCATTGATTAATTGTTTTATGTCTTATGGTGAATGATCAAAGTAGATTTCTTGGACAAATTAAATGGATCCCTGGCTTGCATGTTTGTGGTGTGGCGTGCCTAAACATTTATGGACAAATTTTAAACTTGAGAGAGGCAGAGGAATATTATATTAAAGAGGGTGCTATCACATAGGTTGCGATTTTGAAAAAAAAAAGTTCAAACATAGAATAAATTGATTTGATTGGTCCTATTTATAACTCTACACTTGCAATATTTTCTTCAAATGATCACATTTCCTTGCACCAGTGCTAGACCAAGCTCTTCACAAACATGATGATTTATTTTTTAAGTTTTCACCAAGGATGTGGACAAAGCAAGTGTCAAGTGTGATATATAAATGTATTGGGATATGTCAGGGAGTGGTATATAATTGAAATGGATTGCTGCTCAAATGTCCAAGATAGATTTTACTAACCGTGAGCATGCGCCACTGTGAATCCTGGTAGTGCCAAATAATTGTCTTGCTGTTGTCACCACCTGAGGCCAGCATGTACTATGCTCCATTACATGGACATGGACTCCATGAGAGGGACCATACCTTGTGACCACCATGCAGAGTATAAACCTCCTCAAGCTCCAAAGGCTCCTTTTCCGGGGGCGTCTATTCATCGCACGTGCGACTAGCCGTTGTATCATCGCACATGTCCGCTGGAGATACCAATATATACTAACCGTGAGCATGCGCCACTGTGAATCCTGGTAGTGCCAAATAATTGTCTTGCTGTTGTCACCACCTGAGGCCAGCATGTACTATGCTCCATTACATGGACATGGACTCCATGAGAGGGACCATACCTTGTGACCACCATGCAGAGTATAAACCTCCTCAAGCTCCAAAGGCTCCTTTTCCGGGGGCGTCTATTCATCGCACGTGCGACTAGCCGTTGTATCATCGCACATGTCCGCTGGAGATACCAATATATTAGAACCAAATAAAATGTTCCAAAACAAGATAAAAATATTTTGGAACATTGTTATCTCCAGCGAACATGTGCGATGATAGAGGGCTAGTTGCACGTGCTACGAATAGACATCCCGCCTTTTCCTGTCCCATGTGCTCCAAATGAGTCTATTGCATGAAGCTTCATGGATTTGCACTTCATGAGAGGGATCATACCTTGCTACGGTCATCACCACCCAAAGAATGAGCCTCCTTCTCCAAATGCATGTGCTCCAATTGAGTCTCTATGGCCTCTGTTCTTGTCCCCGTCTCCATTGCCTACAAGAGAATAATCATGTTTTGATGTTAAAGGCATGCTTTTTTCCTTCTTGAAAGGAAGGCCATCATTCCTTTGATCATCACGCCAAAGAAATACAGAGCCTCTGCCCCAAATTATAGGAATTATTTTTGTTATGCACCATAGCAAAAGCATAAATACCAAAACAACCTATAATTTGGAAGAACGGAGGCAATAATAGGTCATAGGCGCGAACTAGGTAGAAACCGGCCAATATTCCCAATCCTCCATGAGGAACTCTGCTTCACAAGTATCGGTTTAAGGTATGTCTTTTCATCAAGGGCATCCATTCTTCATCATACAGCTCAATATATAAATTAGCTTCAAAAGTTTAAACGCTTGCTTAATTAACCACCCTACTATACGCCCGCCTGCTACTAAGGGTTCAAGAGTTGGAGTACTCTAATTGGAGGACCAGAACCTTAGCTTCTCTAGTAAGGTTAGTGCAGTAACCTCGCCAAGTTCATGCAGTTATTGTAGAGTGCGCAACTGGCTGAATGCAGTAACCTAACCACGCCAGATAGGCCTGGGACTATCCTAAATCTTGGCCTAAAAAATTTTCACTACTTAAAATTTGTAGCCCAAACTGAAGAACTGGCCCAACAAGCCAACCCTAAGCCTAACTTAATCCGATTTGCCGACCCTAACTTAATCCTCAGTCCTCACTCCTGCCAACGCGCCTCAAAAAAAAAGTGCCTCAGACCCCGTCCGTCACCCAGACGGCCGCCTCCGCCCATCGCTCGACGCCGACCCTGACCGCGACCGCCGCCTCTGCGGCTCCGCCCATGTGCCACTCGCCCACTTCGTGGGGCTGCGCTGCCGGGCGCCGGCCGCCCTCCCCACCCCGGCTCCCCCTGGTCCTAGCCCCCGCACTAGCGGCTCCATCCGCCGGTCGCCACCCCTGCGCGAGTGCACAACTGCGGCCTGCAGGCCCAGGCGTCCGCGTGCCGCCGGCTTGCCGCAACACATCCCGTTGCCTCCCGCCGGCCACTGCGCAGGCACGCAGCAGGGGCAGCCGGGCAGGGGCCAACGCCTGGACGGGCACTGGCCCACTGCAGCAGCGCGCGCGGCAAGGAGCAGGAGCACCCCGCATTGCACCCTCAATTTGGCATTTCGGTAATGGATCCACGTTGCCCAATTGCAAGAACTTCTCCTCTTTCTCTGGTTGAGCAAGTGTTCGCTGGTTCGCTGGATCGTAGTGGATGTTCGCTGATGAACCAGCTAGGCTCCAAATTAAACCCCACCCCTTACGGCCGACGGACGGTTGAGCAAGAAGGAAGGACGAAGAGGGCTAACCTGCCCGGCGCTCGCTGGATCGGAGAGGGAGATTGGGACTTAGGGTTCCAATGTTGGGGAGAGAGAGATACTGAGCTCGAGTGGGGAATTGGGGAGAGTGGAGTGAGAGAGGGGTGAGTGGTCGCCTATCCAAATCACTAATTAGGCAAATCACCTGGCATTCAAATCGAGATCCTTCCTATCCATGAAAAGAATGCCCTCAGCCAGCCTTCGATTCCCACCCAGACAACCGAATTAGCTAGGCAAATCATCACTAATCTTTGGGCCTTCTAATGATTTTTTATACTAGCTAGTTAGGTTTTCTAATAACTAGACATGCATTACTAAAATATCTAAAATACTTACAATTCCTCTTAGACCCCTTGGAATTGAATTCCATTCTAATAATCACAAGTTAGATATAAATTAATTAAGATAATAATATAGTTGTATGTGTAATATATTTATATATTATCGTTGGCCGTATGGGAGAGATACTTATGCACTGCACTTTTGCTATAGGGAAGCGAATCGAAGAGTGTACTATAAATTGTACATTAGATGAGAAGAATCTATAGAATCAATTTTCATCTCCCACCTTATAAATTTAAAATAAGCTTATATATATACTTTAAAAAGTTATAGAATATATTCCAAGATAAATAGCCTACTCTATTAAGCAGATTCTAATTTAAGGGATCCAAAGAAACAGGATCTTATGTATTATTATCCGGCAGCTTCTTCCATTTATTCGCTAGCTCCTCGCGTAGTCGTCGTGTTTCCGTTGCCACTCGCCACCACCGCGCACCATCTACCTGCTACCGGTTTGATACAATACAAGTCTTCTAATTCTCCAAGCTCCGCCCCTTTAATTTCAACCCACGGCAGCAGCGAAATAAATTCCCCGTACAAATTAACCACGAGCTTGAGACAATCCTGTCAAAATCACGGTGGGAGCACATTTAATTTGCAACCAGTCAAGACAAGCAAGCAAATCGACGCCGTCGATGGAGGCTAGGCAACTCATATAAGAATGAATAACTATATCCCTTTGCCTTATTATGTCTAATGTTTTTCTTATAATCCACTGCAAATAAAAAATGGGTGTACTTAACCTACTTTTTCATCTATTAATAATATTTTAATTCAACAAGAAATAAAATAACATATTTTTTATGCCCACGTGCACCACAGTTAATATTTTTGTTTTGAGTCAGAATTCATCCTGCTTTTATAGAAAACCAAGTATTATATCCCACTCGGCGCCTCCTTGAAACATGATCACACCAAACAGTCCTAAATGTTAATTCAGCTGGACAATCTTTCTCCGCCCTCCTGTCAATCACTCCGATCCCCTAAATGTTAGGAACCTATACAACCATCCAGTAGTGTATCTCCCATTTCTCTCCAGTTTCCAAACAGCTTTGTCTTTTTGGTAATTCAGCTGGACAATCTTTCCCATTCTGAAACCTCCCCCGGGCCGAAGGCTTCTTGAAGTTCACCACCCATTCTCCTCCATCAACCCAGCGAATAGCTTAGTGAATTCTAGTTTTTTGTTGAATTTAAACGGCCAAATCATTTAAGAAGAGGAAGCTTACTAAAAAGAGTTTACATAAGACAAGAAACACTCAAACTCAACAAGAAATAAACTAACATGGAAACTACGTGGAGCTAGGCGCACTCAAAGCCGCTTGCCGCAGGCCCAACTCCTCCAGGATACAATGGAAGACCAACGGAGCTGTCATTGTTTTGCCTTCAAACACTCTTCTATTCCGTTCCTTCCAAATGTTCCACACCGTGTACATGAGTAAGGATGCAACTTGTCGCCGCTGCTCTTTGGGTAACGGCTGCAAAGAAGACACTCACCAACTAACAGGGAATTCTAGTTTGAGTGGGATATCCTCCACCCATGTGTCTTTTCACTTGGAACATAGCTCCAAGATCAAACTTATCTCTAATTTTGAGCACCGCATTTCAGAATTGGGATCCACCCCTACCCTTGTAGCCAGCGAGCAGCATGTGTCATTCTCTCCCCCGTTATATATTCTCCAGATCCATTTTACTAATAAGGCTTCGTTTAAAATCATGGTGTTGATCATCCCTAGCCCTCCAAAAGAATCTGGATCTTATCGTATATATCCACTTGCTGCTGGGTCCTGGGTCCCTTCATAAAGCAGGAACATCCCCATTAGGTACGTCGGCATGCTGCTTAATGTTGTGTTGGTAAGGGTTTAGTCTCCCCCCTGAAGTTTCTTCCTTTCCAAGGTTGCAACTTTTTCCTCATTTCTGTGACACCCCCCCCCCCCCCGACTGATGGGAATTCACCAATCTTGTTCCTCAAATGATTCAATTTCTAGGTCTGCAACACTATCCATAAGTGCTCCGCAAGCACAAACTCGCCATCAAGCAGAGCAAGTGCACATTTGGGGCACAATCGGTAGCCTATCTCAACCATATCATCTCCAACAGCGGCGTCGCCATGGACCCAGAAAAGGTGGAGGCGATCAAGGCATGGCCTACACTGACATCTGTCCGGGTGCCGCGGGGCTTCCTCGGCCTCACCGGCTACTACCGGAAGTTCATCAAGGACTATGCCGCCGTCGCTCGGCGGCTCACCCTTCTGCTCAAGAATGAGGTGTTCCACTGGTCTTCAGCGGCGGATGACGCCTTTGACGCCCTCAAGCGCGCCCTGACGGAGGGCCCTGTGCAGCAGCTGCCAGACTTCGACCGCGCCTTCATCGTCAACTATGATGGGATTAAGTCTCTGTACTTGGTCTCTGTGGGCAGGGCGTTTTTCTCAGCATTTCTCAGCATCTTGGACTGCTTTTAGAGCAGCTAGGACAGCAGTTTTAGAGCAGCTAGGACAGCAGCATCTTGACTGCTTTTAGGACAACATCTAGTTTGGCATCTTAGACTAGCAACTAGCATATCCTTGGCTGGCTAGCAGCCTATAAGTATGTATCTTCAACCCCTTAAAGGGCATGGCATTGTGGTAGAGAAGTAAACCCAGAAAAATTCCCAACTCCTAGTGTCATCTTCACTCTCAATGAGAGTGAAAATTCTGCTACTAACAAGTGGTATTAGGGCCGTACTATCCTGTAGACTAAGCATCTCCTTGCCATCCCCTTCCATAGCCTCGCAGCAGCAGTTCCGGCTACTCCTGCTCAACCCTCTTCCTCTATACAGACAAGCAGCAGCTTGTCTGATGGAGGATCCACTCCACGCAGCAGCAGCAGCAGCAGCCCCCCAGCAGCGCGCCATGTCTGCAGGACACTCTCGGCACTCGATCGCCTCGAATGGCCGGCGCCAGCAGGAGGCCAAACTCGCTGCAGCGAAGGAGCGCAAGCGGGCAGCAGCAGAGATCGCTGCTGCAGCGGCAAGGGCATCGAGGCTGGCAGCAGCGGAGCTGGCTGCAGCCAGAGCGGAGGTGGAGGCGGAAGCAGCGGCGGCTGTGTTGTCGGTCAAAACCCGCCGGCGGGCAGCGACAGGCAACACGAGGAGCCGGGAGGCTTCCGGGACGGCTGGCGGGCCCCGGTCCCTCGGTCAACGGCCCAGCGATCCGGCACACGCCCTGGCTTGAAGTCGCTAGGCGTGCCACCTGATCCTGCACCCGATCAGGAGGGTGTGACGTGTGAAACTCCTGCGTGCACAGACATGTGTAAAGATTAATCCGAGCCGTGATCGGCTCATCACCTCCTCCCCGGTATCGGCTATAAGGAGCCGATTGCATCAATACCGGATCGGATCTTTGGAATGGGCAATATAGAAACATATGCATATATTTAAATAGAACTTGCTCCATAAATATCAATCTAATCCAATCTACGACGACTAAGCTCTCACTGCACGATCGGAACATCCTACACGTAGTTGAGCCTAACAAATACGCGACAGCATCGGAATAAGGATCTAAACAGAGATCGAAGAAACAACCGGAAAGCCGATTCCTGAAACAACCTCTATTCAAGCGACAAACCGATACAAAGCATATCATCGGATCATTCAACTCGTTTGCAAGGCCTAATCATGCACATATCAAACCAAGCTTCTAAATAAATAGAAACCAGCCATAACAGATTGGATCTACTGATAAATACGAAACAAGACAAAACCATCGTATCCATGAACGAATACGACGATCAAACATGCGAGAGCAACACATAAAGCATGATTAAAGCACAAAAGGAAAAGATCACTCTATGCATGCTAAGATGTAACACCCTAATGTAATTTTCCCTAATTGTAATGAATTTATTTGGGCTTAAATAAATTTTCCAGGGTTTTCTCTAATTTATCTCGCATTTAAAGTAAATTTATAACATAAGGAAATAAAATTTATCATAGGATTAAATTATTTGTGCATTCATGCTGCAGCATTGTTTTATTTGTGTTGAGTTCATAGGTTTGAATTCAATTTGCATTTGAATTCAAATAGTTTTGTTTGAATGTTTGAGTATAGAAAAGGAGAAGGAAAAGAAAGGAAGCAAAGAAGCCTGGCCAGCCCAAATCCCCTCCCTCTCTCGCGGGCTCTCTCTACCCCGGCCCAGTTTCCCCTCAGCCCGGCCTGTCTCCCCTCTCCCCTCTCCCTTCCGCATGGGCCGCGCCCCAGCCCAATTTCCTCCTCAGCCCGAGCGCCCTTCCCCTCTTTCCTCTCTCTCTGACCGCTGGCCCGGGCTGTCAGTGCCTTCTTCTCCCCTCCTTCTTCCCCGGTGCGCAACCTCCCTCCCTGAGATCTCCGGTGAGCTGCGCTCCTCGGGCCCGCGCGTCAACGGGACCGCCGCCACCCTACAAAGAGCCGCCCAACCCCTCCTGAACCCTAACCCTAACCCGTAGCCGCCGCCGACGCCCAAGCCCCACGTCCGACTTGCTCCGCCGCCCGGCGCCCCTGCTCGCCCGCGGGCACGCCGCTCCGCTGCAATCCAGCCCCGACCGGACCCAGCAGGAGCTCCGCCCCAGTACAAGGTCGGTCCCCGAGCCCTTGCTCGCGTCGCCACGCCCTTGCGCTCGCCGGAATTGGGCCCCGAGCAGCCGCAGCCGGTGGGCCGCCCCCGCGCAATTGCCGGCCACCGGGGCATCTCAGGCCGCACTGACCCCCTCACCGCCTTCGCAGGACCTCCCCGAGCCCGACCAAGGGATCCAGGCGCTCGGAGCATCGCCACGTCGACCCGTCCGCGAGCACCGGCCTACCTCGCCGCCAGTTTCCGCCGGAGTCGCCCCTGCGCCGCGTCTTCGCTTGTCTCGGGCCCTCGGTGAGCAATGCCCGACGCCCCTCCCCCTTTTGCACATGAGGTAGTGCCGCGTAGCCCCCTCTGGTGGCCGGAACATAATTCCGGCGTTCCATCGCCGCCGCTCGCCATGGCGAGGTCTAATCCGACCCCGAACTGCCGCACGGATGGCCCAGACGGGTTCACCACCGTCTACCCTCTCTCCCTGGCGCGATCCCGACCACCCAGAAACCCCGGAGCACCGATGTTGGCGAACTCCGGTGAAGCGCCGCCGCGGGGGAGGTCGCCGGCGAGCAATCGCCGCCCCCGGGGTCCCCCTTTCTCTCTGGCCGTCCGATCTGATGTTCGCGGATGAGATTAGATCACGAAGCCCTTCGACGAGAGCCGTAGGATCGAGATCCGAGCGCCCAGATTGAAACGTACCGGTTCGGCCGGCAGTCTTTCTAAAGAGCCCTTGTAGTTTTCTCGAATCAACCCGCGGTCCATCTTAATTCAAAAGAAATTGCAGTTCAGCCCTGATTTTATTCGTTTAAGCCCCTGTCTTTCCTGGAAATTGAACCCGCAGTCCATCTCTTGGGTTTTTCTTGTGCTAGCCCCTAGATCTAGGCTTTAATTACGTTTAAGTCCCCGGGTTTTGCCCAGAAGCCCCTGGTTGCTCTGTTTTTCTTACAAATAGGTCCCTGGAGCCTGTTTTAAGCGTAGTTTTCGCGTTTTAGCTCCGTTTTAGGTGTTCTTTATATCCACGCGATTGTTGTAACGCGTAGATTAGTTCTAGGCTAGTTTCATGTGCTGTTCTATTGTATTGGTGTACTGCTTTCTTATAGTTTGCTATTATTTGTGCATGTGCGTATGTGTGGACTATGCTTGATGATCGTAAGTAGACGCGGAGCCTTTGGACCAGTACCAGGAGCAGCCGTCTTCCGAGCAGTTCGAGCAGCAGCCGGGAGAGTACGAGGAAGGCAAGTATAACTTGAACCTCCTATCACTTTTAAATACAATTTCATAATGCATTTTAATTCTGTATGCCTATAAGGATTTCCTAGCCACCTATACATCCTTTATATATGTCCTTGGGTTGCATTTTGGTTAGTTGTGCTAGGTTGCTGCGCTATAACGAACCTTGGTCCTTTTTAATTAATTTGATTAATGGTCTTATGCAACTTAATTCTGGAGCCGACCCTCTGTGCTGTGTGCTTGAGTGGTTTGTGCGTCCTTAAAAGATGTTTTTGTTAGAAACATGGTTTAGGGGGCCAGCACGGTGCTTAGTGCTTGGTTGGCCACTCTCCATAAGGACCGGTTCATAGAGCGACAACCTGGGACAACCGCGCAACCACAAGACTGGAATGGGACGGTCTTGACTTACTAATTAGGTCGTGTTGGTTCGGGAGTAACTTACCTGCGTGGGCAAGAGGGGTGGTATGCTTCAATGGTCCCTGCTCCTCCGGCTTGGTCTGTGCTGTGTGTCTTGTACCCCCGGAGGTGGGCCCCATCGTCGCTGATCCAGAATCCTTAGCGGTTACACCTTACCAACGTGATCCTTTGTAACGGTCTCGTAGTGTGCTTGCTAGCCATCTCACCTAAGGAAGTGTGATGAACCACTAGTGTAGCTCACGACTTGTGGGTAAAGTTGTGCAACCTCTCGAGAGTGTAAAACTGATATATCAGCTGTGCTCACAGTCATGAGCGGCCCAGATCCTCCGTCTGATTAGTGGGGTTATCAACCTTTGACGAGGGCGATTCCCCGGGTGGTTTTGGTTTGGATGGTTCTCAGTAGTTCTTAATTAATATTGATTAATTCTTATGCAATTTGGGTTATGGTAACTCATCCACTTGTAGTAATTAGCTTTAATAAAATTTGCCAAGATTAAAGGCTAATGCAGTTGAGTCAGCTAACCTTAGAGCCTCATACTCGTGTTATACTTGTTGAGTACTAGTTTGTACTCACCCTTGCCTCTCTACCCTTCTGTTCTATTTTGGATATCTTCGACTGCTGCTCAGTGCCCGGCAACGTGGAGGATTACGTCAGCGGCTTCGACGACTTCTAGGCGTTTGTCTCCCAGTCGACGTCCCTGTGGCGCCCAGCTCTTCATGTATCTCTTTTACGCTTCCGCAACTCTTGAACCGACTCTTGATTCGGTTGTAATAAAATAATTTATTTAGGATTCATTTACGATTTATATCTTGACATGTGTTGTGATATCTTGATAATCTGTTGTATATATGTGTGACTTGATCCTGGCGCATATATGATTGCTCGATTTATGTTCTTATAAATCGGGTGTGACATAAGATAAATAACGCTACTCGCCATCTACAAGGCTTCAGCACGAGCAACGCGTGAACGAACGAGCAAGGGTAATGCTACCCCGATCACGCGGAACGTGATCGGGGTCGCATGGCACTTACCCGATGAGGAACCCTAGAACAGGGAAGGCGATACGCCGAGAGTTGATGATGAACGATTCTATCTTTCTTGTTTATTCGTGATACATATTTATAGTCCGTAGACTTGTTCTCTTTAACTAACCCTAACCTAACACGACACGAATCTTAACTGCTTATTCCTAACTTACACGGCCTTACTGGCCTCCATCATCCGCACAAGGCCCAATTCGCAAGCTTGTCACGACTGCCTTCTAAGCCCATCTTGCTCCATGGCCCACTTCTGGCCCAGTCAAAATATGGCGATAACACATGCCCCCCTGGTTTCGGTAATGGTAATTCCGAAATCATCACCGCCTTGACCCTTCGTCTTCCAATCCGTACAACCATGCCCTTTCGACTTCCGATGGACGTGACTGCTCTGCGCCGGCTTCCTAGGGAATCGTTATGGTGCCGATTCATTTCACCCACTCGTTGGCTTTATAAACTTGTTTCCAGCACCTTCTTTAACCACTTCCCTTACGGTCATCGCCCACTCCTCCTTTCTTTCTTCACTATGGCCTCTTCCTCTTCTGCCTCCTCCGTCATCTCTTATGAGTCCGAATCCTCTCGTGAACCAACTCCAGAATATGACCCAATCGCCGCTTATGAGGTCCGTGCCCCCCTACATTGGGATGCAGAAGAGTGGGACTTCCATTACCAGTCGGAGGACGATGAATCCTTGACTGATGGCGAGGACCTCGCACTCCTCCTCGGAGCCGAGCTGGAAGAAGAAGAAGACGATGCCCTTTGGGGAGAGGACCTTTCTCTCTCAGAGGAAGAAACCGATTCCATCTCCTCCGAAGAAGATCCGATGGCAGGTACCTTTCTTTTTGACAGGTCATCGGACGATACTTCCGACGGTCGTGAAGGAGCCGACGACGATGACAGCTTCACCAGCAGCAGTGGCGAGGACGACGATGATGGCCACAATGGTAGCAGCAGCAGTGGCACTAGCGTTGCTCCACCATCCAAGCGCCGCAAGACCTCTGATGTGTACTGGTGGTAGACCGTAGTATCCCTGCTAGGTCATCTTTAGGAGTAGTTAGCCCCTCTTTTGTTTTACTGCCTTGCTGTGAATGGAATCCACTTTCGTATTAACTCCTCTTCTTGTGCACAATAATTTGTTCAAGAGCCGATGGCAGCGCATCGGCCTTAGGATATACCAATACGGATCTGAAACCGCCCTTCAATTTACTTTACCTTCTGCCGGCCTTTCAATCCAGCGCAAATCTCTGAAGGTTAACTCCGATCTCCTTTTCGCTCACAAACCCTAGCCGCAAGATCCCCCCTAGTCCTTGAGACACCCGTCCGATCTTGCGCTGCCGAGCCCAAATCCATTCTGCAAGGTCTCGATTCAAGATTCCCGATGGCGGAATCCTCGCGTACCGCCGCCGCCGCCTTTGGTCTGAAGGTAAACTCCGACCCCCATTAATTTAATGCAGCATCCGCAAATTTTCACTGCGCAGTTAAATGACTTTTCCCTCAGCAATCTTGATTTCTTGGGGTTTTTCAGGCTTCCGATATCTTCTTGCCACATCCTTCTTCCCCCAATTCCTTCTGCCTTGGCCCTCGTTCCTACGAGAAACCCGTAGATCTGATCTCGTGTGAGGCCAACCGGATCCCCTTTGTGAGCCAGGATGTAGACCTAGAATCTTGGTCGGATAGCCTCCGCGCCTGGCCAAACCCCCCTGAAGGCTGGACAGTTTGGTACAACAGGGTAGCGAACACCTACCAGCCCTTATGGGAATCAATCGGGATAGCCGATGCTCTATCTTTGTCCCTCTCGCCCCTTGAAAAAGATGAGAACCTTCTAAAGACCATCGGCTATTTCTGGTCTGACGCCTTGAATTGCTTCCTTTTCGGGCATGGCCCATTGGCGCCAACATTGTTAGATGTTGTGATGATCACCGGCCTAAACATATCTTCAGCTTGCCCTTCTGCCTATAGCCTCCATGTAGTCCCTTACAAACTGTCTTCAAAAACTGAATGCACCAACTGGAGCACATACCTGAGCCAACACCAGAAAAGCAAGGGCCCTGTATCGGAGAAGGAGCACACGGCCTTTCTGAACCTATGGCTCGAACACTTCCTCTTCTGTGGTCCTTCCCTTGCCCCGACCAAAAACTACCTCTCCTTGACTTATGAACTGGCCAAAGGTCAACCTATTGGCCTCGGTAAACTGTTTCTGGGGGAACTTTACAGATATCTCCATCTGATGACTTCCAGCCTTCTTACTCAGAAGAAAATCAGAACTGGTGGCCCATGGTGGTTCATCCAATTATGGGCTCGTCTTTATTTCCACAATTCTGACCCTGACTTCCCTTCCTTAGTCGGCAATTCCTTCCCTGATCTGAGTGGGAGACAGATTAGATGCACTAGTTTCGGGCAGGCCCTATACAGTCTCCCTGGTGGGAAATTGAATCCTCCAGATGCTTCCCGTTGGTTCAAGATTTTCTATAAAGGCCTTGATATCCCAGATTTTCTTCCTTATGCCGATTCTGAACTCTTCGAGAACCCGGCTACCTTCCGTTTGGCTGATATTGCCTATGATGCTGACACTAAGCACCTTTATTCCATTATGGTTCGGCCCTGCCTTCTCCCAGTCGGCATGAGCACCTCTAACCGGATTCTTAAGCAAGGTTATGAGTTTTACCAGCCGGTCGTAGCAGCCCGGCAATTTGGCCTTGCGCAGGTGCCTCCCCACTTCCTTCTCCACCTGCTGACATCCAACAGGGTGGATCTTCCTGACGCTCTGACCGCCCAAAGATGCTATAGCTTGTTTACGGACCTTTCCTTATCCGTTCCTGCCGATTTCACCTTTACCTCTTCGGCTATCGACTTTGAGGGATGGTGGACGATGTGGCAAACTCATGTTTTCCGAAGAGCTCTGGGTCCGATGCTACAGCAGATCCACCCCGAATATGACATCCCCGATGGAGAGGTACCGACTTTTGGATTAACGTTTCTCCTTTAAACTTTGCTAGATCCCTCCTGAATTCACCTTATTCCTGCAGCAAGAAGATGGCCCAGAGCCGATGAACGAGGATGGATCGCCTTTTTGTTTTCGGGCGGTCGCTCCTGTGGTCCTTTTTGGCAGGAACGCACCCCCTCCATCAAAGAGTGTGATGCAGATTTAGCCGAGCACCGCCAACTTGACCCCCAAGCGAAAACGGCTTTCTGAGGCTGCTGCCCCCCGGGCCCGCACTAAGACGAGGAAGACTCTCGTCAGGAAGGTCCGGAAGGAAGCTGCGCCGTCTTCCCCTAATCCACCGTCTCCAGTCACCAACCAGGTTTGACCCCTCTTCCCGCTTTGCAATCGGGATTTTGTTTATATCCCTTTTAATGATACTCTCTTTTCTTGTAGCCTGCTGTTGTAGAAGTCTCCAGCGGGGAGGAGCCCCCGTGCCAGAAAGGTTCGTCTTCGGAGGCGCCAGAGGACGTGGATGCACCCATCAGGGCCTTGATCACTCTTCGTGATCCTGGTGTAACGAACTTGGAAGGCCCTTCTGTATCGGCTGCTGCCCCAGCTGCTTCGCCAGGTCTGCAGGTCGTCGGCCCCTGTCTGGAAGGACCCTCTCCTGCCCCAGCTATTGCTGATTCCTTTGCGCGAGAGGTACGCTCAACGGAGCCGATCGCCATTTCATCGGCTGTTGCTTCCGGAGAGCTGACTGCTACTCCATCGGCTGTCGCCTCTCCCTCTGGAGGTGCAATCCATATGGCCTCTGCCACCACCGTTCATTCCTCGGAAGGAACGCACTCCCGGGAGCCGATCGCCCCTTCGTTGGCCATCGCCGCTTCCTTCTCAAGACAGGTATGTCTTTTCTTTGTAGCCATTTTGGTCTTTTCCCATAATGCCTGTCTCACCCTCTTTTCCTTCAGAATCTGGATCTTTCGGAGTTCCTTGCGTTTGACGCTGCCTCGATCGGGTCAACCATATTGGAGGCCGATGACTCTTCCTCAGGCCTAACCAGCGCTGCCGATCAACTTCTCCGCGTGAAGGATCTTCTGTCGGGTTCCATCTCCACCTTGATTCAGGATTCTAGTGCAATCAAGCAGATCCTCGACGAGGTTAACTCCCAGCTCCCTGTAAGCCTCCAGGTCAAGCTCTTGCCAGCAGGGTACCTTTCTTCCTTTCAAGCGAAAGTGGCAGAAGCTCGCCGCAGGATCGAGACTCGGCGTTCCCAATCGCTCTTAAGGACCATTATCGCTGAGATGTGTTAGTCGATCAACAAGAAGAAGGCCGCACTCGACGCTAAGATCGACACGTCTGCTTCTGCCCATCGGCTTCAACTCTTGGAGAAAGAACTGGAGGACCTTGAAGCTAAGGTCCAGGCCACCAAGCAGCGCATCCAGGAGGAGAAGAATCTCATCGCGGGTTCCAAGCAGGAGGCAGAAGTCTTGACCACCGAGCTGAAGACGGACTTGGCCAAGCTGAACAGCTTAAACAAGCAGGTGGTGCCGGGGGCAGACGAAGAGGATGAAGCAGTGCTTGCTGAGGTTGACCGCATCCGTCTTGATGCTATTGCTGCTATCGACGCCTTCCTTCTGCAGTCCTGTCCGAGATAAACTTTGCGTTTGTGTGATGAACCTGTGGTGTTTTTATGTAGCGAACCTAGAGTCGATGGTGTCACATCGGCTGTTTGATAATCTGTTATGCTTGATTGCCATATGCACACTTCTAAAGTCGATGGCACTACATCGGCTGTTCTAATCTGATCGAGCCGATCAATACTTATTGGTCTTTTTTCGTTTCCTGTATTGCCAACGCCGATCCTTGTTGACTCAGCCTTTGCCCCCCTACTTAGCTTGCTGGTTGCATCGGCTTGTGGCCTGATGGGTATCATCGGCGTCATTGTTCATTAGCCCACATACTTGGGAAGTATTTCTTAAGGTGTTGGCCATTGACTGCTACTGGGAACTTAACGCCGTCCAATTCTTCAAGCATGTACGCGTTCCCAGGTAGGACCTGATCAACCCTGTACGGCCTGTGCCAATTTGGGAACCACTTGCCATATGCCGCGTCTTTAGTTCCCAATGGTAATACCGCTTCCCAAACCAAGTCTCCTACTTGGAACTCCTTTGGCTTAACCTTTTTATTATATGCACGGGCCACTTTAGCCTTATTCTCCTTAATCTTCTCTAGTGACCATAGCCTGAGTTCCGTGAGATCTTCCACATTATCGCTCATCAGAGTAGCATATTCTTCAGCGGATAAGTCATTCTGGAATTCCACGCGCCTTGACCCGGCCGTAACCTCCCATGGTAACACGGCCTCCTGCCCGTAGACCAGGTGGTAAGGAGAAGTTTTTGTCGCCCCGTGACATGATATGCGGTATGCCCAAAGTGCTTCCGACAAGACCTCGTGCCAACGTCTAGGGTACTCATCGATCTTCCTTTTGATCAACTTGATAAGACTCTGGTTGGACGCTTCGGCCTGTCCATTTGCCTGAGCATAATATGGGGACGATCTAATCAGCTTGATTCCCATATCAGCAGCAAACTTCTTGAATTCTTCTGAAATAAAAACCGAGCCACCATCTGTTGTAATAGTCTGTGGAATCCCGAATCTGTGAATGACGTGCTCCTTGACGAACTGAATAACATCCCTGGATGCCACCGACTTCATCGGGACCGCTTCCACCCATTTGGTAAAATAATCTGTGATAGCTAGAATGAACTGATGACCCTTGCTAGATGGAGGATTAATTTTGCCGATCATGTCCATACCCCAGCCTCTGAACGGCCATGGTTTAATGATGGGGTTCATAACGGACGCTGGCACCATCTGGATCTTTCCGAACCTTTGACATGCTTGACATCCTTTGTAATACTTAAAACAATCTTCAAGCATGGTGGGCCAGTAGTATCCTGATCGCCTAATTAGCCACTTCATCTTGTGGGCCGACTAATGGGTCCCACACGTTCCTTCATGAACTTCATGCAGGAGCCGATTGGATTCAACTGGCCCCAAACACTTAAGCAGTAACCCCTCCAAGGTCCTGTAAAACATATCGTCCCCTATGAGGACATATTTCATAGCTTTGTATCGTATCCTCTTGGGTGCCCCCCGAGCCGAATCCTTCAAATAATTGAAGATATCGGCTCTCCAATCTCCCTGGTCTAGGAAATATGCCTGATGATGTGACCCATCGGCTTTATACCCTGAAGCCAGTTGTGCTAGATCATTGGCTTCGGCAGTCCGAGCTCTAGGTATCCAGTAAAAATTAATGTACCTGAACTGAGCTATTAGCTCCTGGCATTGGACCCACATTGGGAACAGCAGCTCGCTTTCGCACCTGTATTCTTCTGTAAGCTGGGAAATCACCAATTTTGAATCCCCAAAAACTTCCACTGCTTCGGCTCCGGCCTCTAGAAACAATTCCATACCTTTTTGCACCACCTCATATTCCGCAAGATTGTTGGTACAGGCAACAGGTAACCTGATCAAGAAAGAATACGTTGCCCCCCGAGGCGATACCAGTAAGACGCTAATGCCGCATCCATCTCCACAAACTGATCCGTCGAAGTACATAGCCCAGGCTCGTATAGAAAGTGCTGCAATACTGGTGTTAACCCTCTCAGCAATGAGATCCGCTAACGCTTGCCCTTTAACCGCTTTTGCAGGTTGATATCGGATATCAAATTCTGATAACGCGAACATCCATTTCCCCAATCGGCCTTTCAAAATAGGAGCCGATAGCATGTGTTTTATGACATCCGATTTGCAGATGACGACCACTTCAGCTGATAGCAGGATATGGCGAAGCTTGGTGCATGTAAAAAATAAACATAAACAAAGTTTTTCCATATCGGGGTACCTTGTTTCTGCATCCAACAACCTTCTGCGGAGATAAAAGACTACCCTCTCTTTGCCATCGTATAATTGTACCACCATTGAAGCAATAGAAGTGTTGCCCACTGATAAATATATATAGAATGGTCTATCTTGTTGTGGTGGCACCAGCACAGGCGGTTTTGACAAATATTCTTTGATTTCTTCGAATGCCCGTTGCTGTTCTGCCCCCCCAGCGGAACTCGTCAGTGGTTCTAGTCTTGACTAACTCCATAAAAGGCTCAATTCGTCCAGATAAATTAGAGATAAACCTCCTGACAAAGTTAATCTTACGAATGAGCTGCTGGAGCTCTTTCTTTTTGGTGGGTGGCACCATGGTGCCTACGGCTTCCTGACTTTTTAGGCCAATTTCTATTCCTCTTTCATGAACCAGAAATCCCAGGAACTGCCCAGCCGACACACCGAAAGCGCACTTCTTTGGGTTCATCCTGAGCCCGAACTTTCTAGTTCGTTCCAGAACCCACCGCAGGTCGTCTAGATGTCCCTCGACCGATGCTGACTTTACCACGACGTCGTCGATATAAATTTCCACTAGGTTGCCGATCAAATCATGGAAGATGTGGTTCATCGCCCGCTGATATGTAGCACCAGCATTCTTCAAGCCAAAAGTCATAACCACGTACTCGAACAAACCCACCGCTCCAGGCACTCTAAACGCAGTTTTGTGTATATCTTCAGGGGCCATGAAGATTTGATTATATCCTGCATTACGATCCATGAAACTCAAAATCTTGTGGCTGGCGGCAGCATTGATCAATGTCTCTGCAATAGGCATCGGGTACTCATCCTTTGGAGTGGCCCTATTAAGATCCCTGAAGTCCACGCACACCCTCCATCGGCCATCCTTCTTTTGTACGGGCACGACGCTCGAAATCCATTCAGCGTACCTGCAAGTCCTGATAAATCCGGCTTCCAACATCTTTTCTACTTCTTTCTTTACTTCAACCAGGACTTCGGCTTTCATCTGCCGTGCTCGCTGTTGGAACGGTCGAAAACCACTCTTAAGGGGGAGCCGATGCTCGACTATACTCCTATCCAGTCCAGGCATCTCTGTGTAATCCCAGGCGAAGCAATCGGCATATCCCTTCAGCAAAGCTATCATCGGCTCTCGTAGTGACGGGTGTAACTTCCTACTTATGAAGGTTGGTCGTGGCTTATCCCCAAGACCGATGTCTATCTCCTCAAGCTCATCAGCCGATGTGAAACCGTATCCTAACTTCCCTTCTTCCGTTAGATCAACACTGCAGATGAAGAAAGGACACAGCATAAAAAAACTCGACCGATCGTTAAGGTCGGCCGTTCCACACATCCCATTGTTTTCCCAGTTTTTGTAAAAAGAACAAGGCCGGCTGCCAATGCTGGCCATCTCATAACAACCATGTAAAATACTTATCTTTACAACTTCGATTTTTCGGGGCCGATTGCAAGAATCGGCCTCTATGGCTTTGCTACAACGTGTCGCCCCTGGCGGCTCTTTTACTCTGTGAGGCCGGTGGATAAGACCAGCCTTACTCCATTTTTTGTAGCCTCGATGCGGTCACACCCTTCTAGGCTCATCCCTGAAATCGGCTCTTGGTCTTCTGCATCCCAAATACTCATGGCAGCATGTGAAATTTCGATCGAGTCATCCGCCTGGACCACTTCCACCTTGTCTCCATCCCATTGGATCAAACATTGATGCATCGTGGAAGGGATGCAACAGTTGGTGTGGATCCAATCCCTGCCAAGTAAAACATTGTAGGTACTCTTGCTGTTGACGACGAAGAACGAAGTTGGGACGGTTTTGTTTCCAATGGTGAGATCCACACTGAGGACACCTTGGGCTTCTGAAGTCTGCCCATTAAAATCACTTAAGGTGACATTGGTCTTGATTAAGTCTGCAGTGGACCGCCCCAAACGGCGCAGGACTGAGTATGGCATAATGTTGACCGCCGCTCCCGTATCCACCAACATCTTATTCACGGGCTGACCATTAATAAACCCCTTAAGATATAAGGCCTTCAGGTGTTTGTAATTCTTAGCTTGCGGCTTCTCGAATATCACCGGCCGAGGTCCCAAATCAAGTTGGGCTACCGATGGCTCCCCTTGAGGCCGAGCATGGAACTCTGCAGGAAGTACAAAAACCATATGTGCATCAGCCGATACCTTCTTATCGGCTTTTGTTGACTTGGGCCGCCATTCCTTCCTGGGCGGGCGCGACTCCTTTTCCTGCATATAATGAACCTGTTCTGCCAAATCCGGCCGCGCCTTCCTTAAAGTCTCGATGTACTTGGCTTCGGCCTCCTCCATGCTACGCAGCCGCTAAACCCTGCGCTTCTGGGAACGATTAAGCCCATCGGGGCACCAACGAGGACGATGATACCTATCTTCTTCTTCGTCTTCCTTTCGTGGTGACCGAACCCGCACTTGCCGGATTGGGGCAGGTCCTATCCGCTGGAAAACCGAATCCCTTGCTTCTGGTCTCCTTGTTCCACACTCTGGGCAATCCCTGATTGTAGGCAATCGGCTCATACCTGAATCCCAACAATACCTGAAGAACGGGCAATGCCAATGATCACGGGTATCTTCGTGCTTCCTCAAGCGCTTCCCGGTGCGGCGCTCATACTCCTCTTCTTCAGATTCCCGTTGGAGACGCTGCTGGTACTGGTATTCGTACTTCCTGAGAAGATCAGAAGAAGTTGGCCGTTGATTCTTCACGTACCTTACTTGTCTTTCTATAACATATTCATTCTTTTCCTTTTGGGGCCGATTGCTCGAATCAGCCTCTCCCTCCTTGCTCTGGCGGCGTGATGCCACCCCCGCCATGTTGATGCCCAGCGTGAAGTCTAGTTGTCGCCTTGCCGTCCGATCATTACTTTCCACCATATTGACACCAGGGAACGGCTGAGTGTCAACTTTCATGGCGGTCTGACCCAAGATCAATCGGCCCTGCTCAATAGCCGATTGGATCTGCCGACGGAGCTCCTTACAATCGCTTGTGCTGTGGGTGAAAGAATCATGCCATTTACAATATGATCTTCCTTTCAACTCTTGCGCCGTAGGGGGTTTGTAACCTTCTGGAAACTTCAACTGCTTTTCTTTTAACAATAAGTCAAAAATTTGCTCCACTTTGCTCACATCAAAATCAAACCCCTTTGCCGGTCCTGTTTGCTTTACTCACTTGCACGATACGGGATTTGCACCACGAGCCCATTCTGCAACCGATACTTCCACTTCTTCCCCGGAGTCATCGGCTTCTTCAGTGTCAGCTAGCGCTACTTGGCGCTTGAACTTTTCCTGGTACAGCTCAGGGTGACGCTGCTCATGCATCGTCAACTTCTGGACAAGATGTGCCAGTGAAGTGAATTCCAATTGAAAAGCTAGATCTCTAATCGGCTTCAATAACCCTAGAGATGCCAATTCCACAGCTTCCTTTTCTGGGATCCGTGTTGAATAACACCTATTCTTCATCTCCCTGAAGCGTCGAATAAATTCCGCCACAGTTTCTCCACGCTTCTGTCGCATTTGCGCTAGATCGGCAATCCCTGCTTCTGCAGCTTCTGAATGATACTGAATATGAAATTGTTCTTCCAACTGCTTCCATGTACGGATGGAGTCAGGACCCAATGACGTATACCACCCGAAGGCCGATCCCGTAAGCGATTGTGAGAAGAACCTTACTCGTAGCGGATCCGATACAGAAATCATACCTAACCGTGCCAAATATCGGCTCACGTGTTCGATAGAACTAGAACCTTCTGCCCCACTGAATTTGGTAAACTCGGGGAGCCGATACTTGGGTGGCAATGGAATTAGGTCATAATCGCTTGGATACGGCTTTGTATAGCCGATCGCTCTTCTTTTTGGCAAAATGCCAAACTGATCCCTTAGGATGGCACCAATTTGCTCCGCCGTTTGTAACCCGGGGGCCGAGTGCATACTATCATGACTCGGCCCTGTGGCATAAGTTGCTAGCCAAGCTTGTTTATCCGCGTCAGCTCCAGAAACCCCTCCAGCTACTTTCTGTGAGAGATGCATTGGGTTATTACTATCAGGAATGTATGCACACATGTAACCATGTGGGATTTCCTTGGGCGGCTCATTGAAGAACTGGTGGTCTGTGGGATCACCTCCCACTTTGTAAACCACGTAAGCTGGAGCACCATGTGATTCCGCCGCTGCAAGCGCATAAGGCAAAGGAGGTCTGGTCTGGAATGGCAACTCTCCCTTATGGCTTCCCAGTGTGGCAGAACCAACCTGAATTATACCGGCTCAAGTACGCGAGTCCAATCCTGAGGGCTCCAACGTGCTTCAAACGGTATAATCCCTTGGCCTGTCGGGTAACGTCCCGATAAACCACCGATACACAGGATCAAATAAGGTTACCTCACACGAAGGTGAGTCCAGAGATACAATCACCATCACATTTTACATCACAGGGAATTACATTATAAGGGTTTTCAAAAGCAGTACATTACAAACTGCTAAATTTATGGTTTTTGGCAGCGGAAAACATACGCGATGATTACGACACGTCGTCAAGACAGATGCCATGCTAAGCCCGGGTACGACATCACTCGAGATCATCAGTATTGGCCGGGGACGGATCCCATTCCTCGGACCGATCTTCTGGAAGAGCACAGGGCCATGACAGGGAAAGAATAGGGTCTTCAAAGGCTTTACCTGAAAAACATAAACCAGCAAGGCTGAGTATACTAATACTCAGCAAGGCTTACCCGGAATTGGGTATACTTTAGCCCATAGCTAGACTCATGAAGGCTTATAAGGGTTCTGGGTATAGTTTTAGCTGAAAAGCAACTAAGAGTAGGTCCTTAATTTCAACTTTTAACTTTCAAGTTCTATGTGATTATCCATCCTAGATAAGCACCAATAACTAAGCAAGCATGGTATAATCTTTAGTCAAACATCATCTTTGATAATCATAACATTGCTCTTGTTACTCAATGTGACAAAGGGATTAAGCAGTCTCAACCATCGTGAGAGGCGGACGATTCGAATCGAATTTAACCTTGCAAGGTAAACCTAACGCACACGCTTGGAACACCACAGGGTTGTTCCGAAGCAACCGTTTGCCTTTCATTCCGACTCGTGGATCAGAGCCACCACAAGCGACTGCAGGTCATACGCACTTCCAAAGTGCAGGACGTACGTCTGCAGCGCGACTACAAAACCCGTACTCCTGGTTGCCCAGCAACACGTATGCCTACACGTCGAACAAAGTAACCAGAAGAAGCAAGACGAGTGGTGGGAGGTATGTCCACTACTCGGGCCGATTGGCTACTAGGCTTACCGCTTACCATATTTCGCGGCATGTGGCTAGTACTTTCAAACACTTAACCCCGATCACCACACGCTGCGACCTTATCAAAATTTTAACAACACAGACGGGGTATCACCTCAACCATGATACCTTTCAGAACTCCCGTCCGTCATCCTTATAGTGATAACAAAAATGTAAGCATTAAAACTCCTATGTCGCGCGAGTGACAGGAAATCACCCGACTTCTACCGGCCCTATTAGCATAGCAGCTAGCCGGACTCAAATACCAGTATTCAATACATCGGTTCCTAGGAGAATGCAACTAGCGTTTCAAGCAATTCCTAAGAACTTAATGCAAAGATAGATATAATTATATAAATTGTAGAGTAAATAAAGTAAGGTTTATGTCCGGGGCTTGCCTTTACTGGTGGGTCTGAAGTCAGAAATGTTAACATCTTCCGAACTTTGGTTCGGGGCTTCAGTTAATCCCTTGGTGACGTTCATTTGGTCTTCAGGAACATCCTCCATAGACTTCTGGGAGATTTCGCAGGTACCGTTGCTGAAAGTAGTCGTATCTACATGTAATGCAACATTACATTCGAATGTGCACACAAAACTATTTTACTTCACAACAAAGTTGCAATTCAACATTCATTTAACAAGCTACTCACATAACAATCAAAAGAGATCTGAAACTAAACTTAGGTGAAGCTTTAGGGAGATAATTAATCAGAATCAGCTACATGTTGAGGGTTACAACAGAGCTGGTTGGAAACAACGAGGGTTTAGCTGATTGACGAGTGTATCGGGTTCCTAGACGATCGATGGAAGCATCGATTACTTTGGCAGAAGGATGATTCCTAAAGCAGTTGTCTTAACTGAGATGTGCTTAAGTGTTTTTCTAGGTAACTAGGTGTGGTTGTATCGACTCGATTACGTCAGCGCAACTATTGAGTGACGCATAGCCGAATGGAGTGTGGTTAAAGGTATATAATCGATAGGTATATAGCCGATCTCTCAGTCGATAAATCGGCTGATAGAAGTGTGTGGATAAGGATGGGGAAACTAAGGATCGATCGGCCATATTTGACCGATACGGAAAACGACTAGAACCGGCTTGGATCGGCCGAAAGCAGAACCCTAAGATTGAGTGTGCACCTCAGATTGATCAGCTACGTGGCAGCTGAGGTAGGACAGGACAACAGAAATGTTACCGGCAGTAGCCGATACTAGAAAAGTATCAACCGTATCAGCTAACCAGCCGATGGTAGAAGTATCGACTGACAGCTGTTACACAGAGACATCCTAGACTCAAGGGAAAATGGATGCTTAGCAGCTGAATCAAAAGCTGATGTTGAAACGCAGCTGCAGAGATATATAAGCTAAGCAATAGATACATACGGATTAACATAGATTTTTATACAAAGAGAATCTTAAGGAAACGGCAATCAAGACAAGGATAACGTCTTGACGGCAAGGATATGAGTACTAGGGTGATAGGATTAACTAACTGTTACACTTCTCCACTTAAAACATACACCCTATAATTTATATCTCAGCTATAACACATGCATACAATATAAGATACAAATAAAGCATTCATTCCCTAACATTTGACCTAGACTACACATCAAAGACCTCAACTCAAGATCATAACATAAAACTTATAGGGTTTGACTTAGGGTTTCAAACGAAACTGATTTTACATCTTTATGAACTTCCTACGAAAATCTATGAAATGTAGAAGTTCATCGATTTGAAATAAAGAAAACTCTGGAAACCTACAGAAAACACCCTAGAACTTTTTAAAACATAGCAATCAAGTCCCTGGTCCGGGAAAACAGATAACAGGAAGTTTAACGGCGATATTCCGGCAAAAGGAGTCGCCGGCATTAAGAAGATTCAGTGAATCAGGGCAAACCTTGGGGTAGTTTCAATGTGGAGGAAGAATGGGCGGAAAGTGAATTCCCGCAATGAACAGAATCGACGATAAGATGAGCTCGGCGATGATGAGATTCCGTGGATGACGAAGGAGTCTGCCGGGAAAGGTTGCCGTGGGTGGAAGATGGTCGAAGGGGTAATCCCCGTGGTGACTTGTGGTCTTGCTTGCATTAGGGCCGTGCCTTCCGTTGCCCTCTCTTCGACGGCCTCCGATCAATGCATTGCACATCATCGCAGTTGGCATCACTTCTCCCGCGGCCAACATTTCGTCGAGCATCTTAACTGAATCTTCGATACGGCCACTCCTGCACCACCAAAGATCACCATGGCGTAATCAGGGTCGACGCCACCGTGTTCCCGCTTCTCACACAGAAGCCCCGCTACGCACCGCCGGTCCTTGCGCAGGGGCTTGGCGTCGCTTGCTTCGGCCTTGCCGCATTGCTCCCGCGCACGCTCGAACCACGCGCGTCCTTGGCCCGCATGGCGCTGCCGCTCACACGTCTGAATCCGTTCTGCGCGCCACTGCTTGCTCCGGGCCGTTCGCCTCCGCTCGAGTTCTGCTCCGGCACTCACACACCCACGCCGCCTGCATCTGTGCCGTGCTTGCTCCGGCCGCCTAATATCTGCACACACATTGCTAGCTTCTGCGCGTCACTACGCGCACCCTCACGCCACCTGCTCGGCGTTGCCCACGTTCCGCTCTGGCGCCGCTCGCCCGTGCACGCCGCGCCCATACACACCCGCACCACGCGTGCGTCATCCACCGCCCGTGCTCCGCCGGTCCCGAGCCGCGCCAACTCCCTGCGTCCTCGCTCACTGGCTCAGTTCACATTGTTCGCTCGGGCCGCTCCTGCTCTGCCGCGCACGCGTTGCTCCACCCGCGCGCTCGCATCTGCCACATCCTCGCTCCTGCCCTCGCCACTCCCGAACCGACGCGTTGTTTCCACTGTGCTGTGCTCCAGCTCTTGTTCACCCAACGCCCGCGAGCCAACGCCGTCTGCTCGCCTGAAGCCGTCGGCTTCGCTCCTGCGCTTGGCTTACGTGCGCCACCCGCGCTGCTCCTGCTCCGGCCACGAGCTGCCGCTGCACGCCGCGCGCATCCAGCCCGTCAGCGCCGAGCCGGCCTCGCTTCGCCCCTGGGCCTGGCCTACAGTCCTCCTGGCTGCACTTCCTGTCCTCCAATTTCCCCCTCGCGTTGCAGCTCCCCGACGTAGAACACGGCCACCTGCACTGCACCGCTCAGCCCAGCTTCTGTGTTCGCCTGGCGTCTGCGCCCGCGCCGCCACCAGTCGCTTGGGGCCGCTCGCCCGAGCCCGCTCCGCTCCGCGCCGGCTCTGCACCGTGCCCAAGCCCGCACTTGCGCAGCGCCGCTTCGCGCGCGCGCCCACGCGTCCGCCTGCTTATGCGCCTGTGCTCGCGTGGGGCCGCCGCCGCCTGAGCCGAGCCTGGCTGCGCCGCCTGAAGCCGCCCTCTGTGCGCCGCTAGCACTGCCAGACCGGGTGGAGGAGGAGAGAGAGGGGAACTCGAGTGGAGATAGGGATGAAGCCAGGGAGAAGAAAAACAGGGGAGAAGAAGAGATGGAATTCTCCAAGGACCTATACGTAAATACAGAAAACTGCGAGGGCCTGTTTGTAAAACAAAATTTCCCGTTGATTTAAAACCCAAATGAAGAAACGCCCAAAACGAAAGTTGGAGAGTTTTTCAAGCTCTACAACATTGCTTTAGGGCTCAAGTTCAAAAACTCAAAATTTACATTTTTACATGTGAATCTTTGAACAAAAGTCGGATTTGAATTGCTTTTGTCCTAGAAATATAATTTATAAAATTTCAGGACCTAAATGCAAGCATTTATGACACGTCATAATGACGGGATAGACTCGTCATAATGGTTGGATAGACATGTCATGATGACTTGCATCTTTTACACTTTAGTCCTAAGTAAATTTGAAAGTTACTTTTGTAAATCGAACATTTGCATAAAAGGACTTCTACTTTTATAAAATTACACAAACACCCTTGTTTTTACCATTTTACCCAAAATTTTTACATATTTCAACACACGCATTTCCAATGCAACTTTCGAGTATATATATATATTTTTACAAAACATAAGGTAAGAAAAACATATTTGCAAAACCACCCTTTACTCATTTCAAAATTATCTTAATACAAATACATTTTACAAAAACAACCTTTGGTTTTTCTGTAATTACAAAAATACCCTTTTTACTTGCACTTTAAATTTTTCAAAAGCTTCACATAAACACACTTAACTTTATACAAATAAACACATATTTCACACTAACAAAATATATCTAGTTTACAAATACATGATCTGTCACACCCAGAGCAGGCCCAGTCGGAGAATGTTGATGCTTCATAATTTCTTGGACCACCCGTAAAGCTACACGCTCAAAAGCATTAACCAAACTTTCGGAATGCCGGTGCAACGAATGAGCCACTTCATAATTCACCTCCTGCCGTAGAGCTCTGGTACGATCCTCAGACGGGGTAGACAGATCTACTCCATCAAGAGCACCTTCAGGTGAAAACCCTCTCCACCTGATACCGTGGTTGCGAGTCCTTTCGAAAGAGCCGATGAGATCGGCTTCAAATTGAGTCTTGATTTCGTCGTACCTCTGCTTATGTTCAGCAGAGAGCTCCTCGTAAGTGATCGGATCATCCCTTGCCATCTTGTTGACCACCACTAACGGAGTCGACGAAGATAACGGAGTCGATGAAGATGATGCCGATGATGATGACGAAGTCGATGAAGAAGGTCCCACCGGGCGTGCCAGAATGTGTTATCGGTCAAAACCCGCCGGCGGGCAGCGACAGGCAACACGAGGAGCCGGGAGGCTTCCGGGACGGCTGGCGGGCCCCGGTCCCTCGGTCAACGGCCCAGCGATCCGGCACACGCCCTGGCTTGAAGTCGCTAGGCGTGCCACCTGATCCTGCACCCGATCAGGAGGGTGTGACGTGTCAAACTCCTACGTGCACAGACATGTGTAAAGATTAATCCGAGCCGTGATCGGCTTATCACCTCCTCCCCGGTATCGGCTATAAGGAGCCGATTGCATCAATACCGGATCGGATCTTTGGAACGGGCAATATAGAAACATATGCATATATTTAAATAGAACTTGCTCCATAAATATCAATCTAATCCAATCTACGACGACTAAGCTCTCACTGCACGATCGGAACATCCTACACGTAATTGAGCCTAACAAATACGCGACAGCATCGGAATAAGGATCTAAACAGAGATCGAAGAAACAACCGGAAAGCCGATTCCTGAAACAACCTCTATTCAAGCGACAAACCGATACAAAGCATATCATCGGATCATTCAACTCGTTTGCAAGGCCTAATCATGCACATATCAAACCAAGCTTCTAAATAAATAGAAACCAGCCATAATAGATTGGATCTACTGATAAATACAAAACAAGACAAAACCATCGTATCCATGAACGAATACGACGATCAAACATGCGAGAGCAACACATAAAGCATGATTAAAGCACAAAAGGAAAAGATCACTCTATGCATGCTAAGATAAATAACGCTACTCGCCATCTACAAGGCTTCAGCACGAGCAACGCGTGAACGAACGAGCAAGGGTAATGCTACCCCGATCACGCGGAACGTGATCGGGGTTGCATGGCACTTACCCGATGAGGAACCCTAGAACAGGGAAGGCGATACGCCGAGAGTTGATGATGAACGATTCTGTCTTTCTTGTTTATTCGTGATACATATTTATAGTCCGTAGCCTTGTTCTCTTTAACTAACCCTAACCTAACACGACACGAATCTTAACTGCTTATTCCTAACTTACACGGCCTTACTGGCCTCCATCATCCGCACAAGGCCCAATTCGCAAGCTTGTCACAACTGCCTTCTAAGCCCATCTTGCTCCATGGCCCACTTCTGGCCCGGTCAAAATATGGCGATAACAGGCTGCAGCACGTGCGGCGGCAGTAGAGGCCGATGCTCTGCGCAGCAACGGCAGCAGCTCTGTCTGTGCTAACGATAGTGCCGATGCAGACCTCGAGCTGCTGGCCATGGATGCATCTCGAGAGCGTGTGGCGCGGTGGGTAGCCGAGCACGCCTATAGCGGCGCTCCCGGAGGAGGCCAGCACGGCGACGGCGCTCCTGCCGGAGGCGCGCACGGTGGCGGCGCACCGGGCGGAGGCGCGCACGACGGTGGAGCTCCTACCGGAGGCGCGCATGGCGGCGGCGCACCGGGCGGAGGAGCGCACGGCGACGGCACTCCAGGGCGGAGGTACACCTGATGGCCACGCGTTGGAGGCCCAGCGGTTGCGGGAGAGGGTTGCTCAGCTGGAGGCTGAGATGGCCCGTGACCGATGACACGACAGGCTCGACGGAGAGTGCGTCCCTCACAGGCGGCGTGACTCCCTCTCCCCAGACCGGCGCCAAGGCCATTACGGAGTCCAGGCTGTCGTCAGGGATGGTGGGTGGCCTACCCTCACCAAGACCAACTATGTCGAGTGGGCCACGATCATGAGGATCAGGCTCCAGATGCGGCACTTGTGGGAGGCGGTCTACTACGGCGACTTCGATTTCGATGAGGATCGACGGGCGATGGACGCCCTCATTGCTGCAGTCCCGCCCGAGATGCAGTTCTCGCTCACACAGAAGGAGACTGCCAAGGAGGCCCGGGACACCATCGCTACGACACGCATCGGCAGCAACCGCGCCTGCAAGTCCACACTGCAGACACTTCGCAAGAAGTGGGAGAACCTGGCATTCAAGCCGGGTGAGGACCTTGATGACTTCGCCCTCCGTCTCAACACCCTGAGGCAGAAGCTGGTGCAGTTCGATGATGCCTCCTACGATGAGGAAAGAGCTATCAAGAAGCTCTTTCGTTGCGCTCCCCCGAAGTACAAGCAGATGGTTTGCTCGGTCGAGTCTAGTGGACCTCTCCACGATGTCGATCGAGGAGACGATTGGTTGCCTCAAGGTCGTCGACGCCGACGAGCCACAGCTTTCCTCAAACCCTGTCACCATTGGCGGCAAACTCCACTTCGCTGGGAAGTAGTGGGAGGTCTGTCGAGGTGAGGGGAAGAAGGGGGAGCCTTCTTCCATGATAGACGGCCGCAAGCGCGGCAAGCCACGCAAGGCGCAGGGAGGCGCCTAGGCTGGGGCTCGAGGATGGCGCGCGTGGAGGCGCCCAGGGTGGCGCCGTCGGCAAGCGCAAGCCGGCACAAAACGATGTTTGCCGCAACTGTGGCAAGTCTGGCCACTGGGCCAGGGACTGTCGACAGCCACAACGCGGCCAGGCCCACGTCGCATAGGCGGAGGAGGAGGAGCCAGCTCTGCTCTTGGCACACACAAGCATCAAGCTACCTCCAGCGGCATTGGCTGCAGTGGCTCTCCTCCACCTTGACGAGCCGAAGGCACACGCCCTTCTCGGCGACGGCTCCGGCGATGACAAGACCGACAGGTGGTGCCTCGACACCGGTGCCACCCACCACATGACTGGCCGACGGGAGTTCTTCACCGAGCTTGACTCCAGCGTCCGAGGCCTCATCAGGTTTGGAGATCCCTCCGGCGTGGAGATCAAGGGTGTCGGTTCCGTGGTCTTCACCGCCAAGTCTGGTGAGCACAGGCTGCTCACCGGAGTCTACTACATTCCCGCGTTGAGGAACTCCATCATCAGCGTGGGACAGCTAGATGAGAACGGCTCGCACGTGATGGTTGAGGACTGAGTCATGAGGATTTGGGATTGCCAGCGTCACCTTATTGCCAAGTTAACCAGGGGCGCAAATCGTCTCTATGTCCTCCATGTGCAGGTGGCACAACCCTTCTGCTTCACTGCTCGTTGGGACGACGAGGCGTGGCAGTGGCACGAGCGCTTCGGGCACCTCAACTTCGAGGCCCTGAAGCGGCTCAGTGCTAAGGAGATGGTGCGAGGCTTGCCGTGCCTCGACCATGTGGAGCAGTTCTGCGATGTATACGTGTTGACGAATCAGAGACGGCTCCCGTTTACCCACCAGGCGAGCTTCCGAGCCAAGGAGCGGCTCAAGCTCATTCATGGGGACTTGTGTGGCCCCCGGCCACACCGGGAGGACGACGTTACTTCCTGCTGCTCGTCGATGACCACTCCCGCTACATGTGGGTGATGGTCCTCGGCAGCAAGGGAGAGGCTGCGGACGCCATCAGGCGCACGTAGGCTGCGACGGAGGCGGAGTGTGGCCGCAAGCTGCGCGTGTTGCGCACCGACAACGGCGGCAAATTCACGGCGGCTGAATTCGCATCGTATTGCACTAAAGAAGGCATTCAGCGCCACTACTCCACGCCGTACAGCCCGTAGTAGAATGGCGTCGTCGAGCGGCGCAACCAGACGGTTGTAGGGATGGCCCGGGCCCTCCTCAAGCAGAGGGGATGCCGGCTGTCTTCTGGGGAGAGGCCGTGGTGACGGCTGTCTACATCCTCAACCGCTCGCCTACCAAGACACTCGACGGTAGGACGCCATACGAGGCTTGGCATGGGCGCAAGCCGGCGGTCTCCCACCTGCAGGTCTTTGGCTGCCTCGCGTTCGCCAAGGAGCTTGGCCACATCAGCAAGCTCGATGACAGGAGCACTCCGAGAGTGTTCATCTGCTACGCAGAGGGCTCGAAGGCCTGCCGCATCCTCAACCCGAAGACACAGCATGTGCGTACTGCGCACGATGTTGTGTTCAATGAAGGCCGGGGATGGGCGTGGGAAAAGGTGGTGGACGACAGCTTGACTCCGACATACGACGACTTCACTGTTGAGTACTTCCACTTCGAGGGAGCTGGGGGAGTAGGTAGCCCCTCTTTGACGAGCGTGCCTACCCCAGTCCCCGGCGCCTTCTACCCCAGCAGCACCACGCTCTTCAGCCAGGACTCGGGCTGTGACGAGATCGTCTTCGCCGACTCCACCACAGCCGGCGACACCATGCTCTCCAGCCACGACTCTGGCTAAGACGAGTTCCTCGTCAGCTCCACCTCAGTCGGCAACGCCATGCACTCCAGCACCGACAGCCACTTCTCCGGGCATGTCTACTCCAGCACTAGCTCACGTCGAGCCCAGTCCAGTGGACTTCGCTACCCCACTCTCTCACGATGAGGAGCGCATCGACGCGTGCTACGACGGCGAGTTGTTGCGGTACCGTACGATGGAGGATCTTCTTGGCGACCAGCCAGTGCCGGGACTAGTGCCTCACGACCTAGAGGGGCAGTTGCATCTTGCATGCGACGACGGCGAGCCTCAGTCTTTCGCAAAGGCCGAGAAAGATGCGGCATGGCGTGCCGCGATGAAGGCGGAGATGGACGCGGTAGAGAAGAACCGCACCTGGGAGCTTGCTGATCTCCCTTGTGGTCACCGCGCGATCACCCTTAAGTGGGTGTTCAAGCTGAAGAGAGACGAAGTCAGCGCCATCATCAAGCACAAGGCTTGCTTGGTGGCACGAGGTTTCTTGCAGCGGGAGGGGATCGACTTCGACGATGCCTTCTCTCCCGTTGCATGGATGGAGTCCGTGCAACTCCTCCTTGCGCTGGCTGCCCAGGAGGGCTGGCGTGTCCACCACATGGACGTCAAGTCGGCGTTCCTTAATGGCGACTTGAAGGAGGCGGTCTACGTGCACCAGCCGCTGGGATTCGCGATCCCCGGCAAGGAGGGCAAGGTGCTGCGCCTGCGCAAGGCCCTCTATGGCTTGCGGCAGGCACCAAGGGCATGGAATGCCAAGTTGGATTCCGTGCTCAGGAGGATGGGCTTCGAGCAAAGCCTGCACGAGGCGGCCGTCTACCGGCGGGGCAATGGAGGAAATGTCCTGCTGGTGGGCGTCTACGTCGACGACTTGGTGATCACCGGCACCAAGGTTGCGGAGGTGGCGGCGTTCAAGGAAGATATGAAGGCCACCTTCCAGATGAGTGACCTGGGGCCTCTCTCCTTCCACCTGGGGATCGAGGTGCACCAGGACGACTCCGGGATCACACTACGGCAGACCGCCTACGCCAAGCGCGTCGTTGAGCTAGCTGGGCTCACCGACTGCAACCCAGCTCTCACTCCGATGGAGGAGAGGCTGAAGCTGAGCCGTGATAGCAAGGCAGAGGAGGTGGACGCTACCCAGTACCAACATCTTGTGGGGAGCCTTCGCTACCTTGCCCACACACGGCCGGACTTGGCGTTCTCTGTCGGCTACGTTAGTCGGTTCATGCAGCGACCGACGACGGAGCACCAGCAGGCTGTGAAGAGAATCATCCGCTATGTCGCAGGGACTCTTGATAACAGCCTCTACTACCCGAGGTGCCCCGGAGCGGCACAATTCGTCGGGTACAGTGACAGCGACCACGCCGGCGACATTGACACCAGCAAGAGCACCAGTGGGATCCTATTCTTCCTTGGCAAGTGCCTCGTCAGCTGGCAATCGGTCAAGCAGCAGGTGGTAGCTCTGTTTAGCTGCGAGGCCGAGTACATCGTGGCCTCCACCGCTTCGACTCAGGCGATCTGGCTCGCTCGACTGCTCGGTGATCTCCTTGGCAGAGACGCTAGAGCGATGGATCTCCGAGTGGACAGCAAGTCCGCTCTGGCCCTGGAAAAGAACCCGTTTTCCATGAACGGAGCAAGCACATCCGGGTGAGGTACCACTTCATCCGAGGCTGTTTGGAGGAAGGGAGCATCAAGGCAGGCTACATCAACACCAAGGACCAGCTTGCAGACCTGATCACCAAGCCTCTTGGGAGGATCAGGTTCCTGGAGCTCTGCTCCAAGATCGGGATGGTCCAGATTTCCCACAAGACGACGCATAAGACTTAGGGGGAGAATGATGGAAATAAGTCTATGTACTTGGTCTTTGTGGGCAAGGTATTTTTCTCAGCATTTCTTAGCATCTTGGACTGCTTTTAGAGCAGCTAGGACAGCAGTTTTAGAGCAGTTAGGACAGCAGCATCTTGACTGCTTCTAGGACAGCATCTAGTTTGGCATCTTAGACTAGTAACTAGCGTATCCTTGGCTGGCTAGCAGCCTATAAGTATGTATCTCCAACCCCCTAGAGAGCATGGTATTATGGTAGAGTTTGAGAAGTAAACCTAGAAAAATTCCCAACTCCTAGTGTCATCTTTACTCTCAATGAGAGTGAAAATTCTGCTACTAACAAACTACGACGCGTCGGGTTTGGGTTTCGGCGCCGTGCTGCACCAGGACAGCGCCCCGATCACCTTCTACAGCCACCCAGTCGTGCTGCAGAATGCTGAGCTTGCCGCCTATGAGCGCGAACTCATCGGCCTAGTGAAGGCCGTGCGCCACTGGCAGCCCTACCTCTGGGCGCGGCCGTTCGTCGTGCGTACGGACCACCACGCCCTCAAGTTCCTTCTCGACCAGTGCCTCTCCACCATCCTGCGACACACTTGGGTGAACAAGTTGTTCGGGTACGACTTCACGTTGAGTTCAACCCCGGCAAGACGAACACGGTGGCGGACGCGCTATCTCGCCGCGACTAGGACGCAGCAAACGTCCATGCCACCTCGACACCAGCATTCGAGATCTTCGATGCGTTTCGGGAGGAGGCAGAGTCACTGCCGGAGATCAAGACGGCGCGCGAGCTGATCGAGCAAGGCAAGGCGACCACGGCATGGTCCACTGTCGACGGCTTCGTTCTCCATGAGGGTTGTGTATTTGTGCCATCGACGTCGGCCTTGTGGCCACAGCTGCTCGCCACAGCACATGGAGCAGGCTACGAGGGCGTCCAGAAAACACTTCATCGGCTCCGCTCCTCCTTCAACCCGCAGGCCGCCAGAATCGTCCGCGAGTACATTAAGCAGAGAAACAAGATAGAGCACCTTCATCCTGCAGGCCTTCTTCAGCCACTGGAGGTGCCGCACTCGGTGTGGGCGGACATCGTGCTCAACTTCATCGAAGGCTTCCCGCGTGTGGGCGGCAAATCAATTGTCTTCACCATCGTCGATCGCTTCTCCAAGTACGGCCACTTCATCACGCTGGGTCACCCGTACACGGCGGTGACCATGGCGCGCGCATTCTTCGACACCATCATGCGGCTCCACGGCATACCTTGCTCCATTGTGAGTGATCGTGATCCGGTTTTCACAAGTAAATTCTGGACCGAGCTCTTCGATCTCGCCGGCGTCGAGCTTCGTCGGAGCACGGCATTTCACCCGCAAACTGATGGTCAGTCCGAGGTCACTAATCGGATCATCGACGTCTATCTCCGCTGCCTAGCGGGGGACCGGCCCAAGAGTTGGCTTCGTTGGCTGCCATGGGTGGAGTATTGCCACAACACGTCGTATCAATCGGCATTGAAAACGACGACGTTTCATGTTGTCTACGGCAGGAAGCCGCCGGCGCTCATCTCCTATCAGCAGGGCCGCTCCCGTGTGCCGGCGGTGGATCGACAGTTGCAGGACCAGGATGTTTTTCTCACCGACATCCGCGATCGCCTGCTGTACGCTCAAGAGCTGATGAAGAACCAGTATGACAGAGGCCACCGTGAGGTCTCCTTCGAGGTGGGGGATTGGGTTTGGCTGCGCTTGCACCAACGGTTAGCCGCGACGATCAAGGACAAGCGCGGCGGCGAGCTGTCACCTCGCTTCTTTGGGCCTTTCCAGGTTCTGGCCAAGGTGGGTTCAGTTGCATACCGGCTGGCTCTTCCACCACGGGCACAAATTCATAATGTGTTCCATGTGGTGTTCTTGAAGAAGTTTGTTGTCGAGCCTCCAACGGAAGTGGTGCCTCTGCCTCCCATTCAACATGGTCGTGTTCTCCCTATTCCAGAGAAGGTGGATCGTGCTCGCATGGTCCGTGGTGCCTGGCAAGTTCGCGTTCACTGGGTCGATAGGCCGGCGTCTGATACTACATGGGAACCGGTGTCTGAGTTCACCCAGGCGTACCCAGAATTCCAGCTCGAGGACGAGCTGTTTCGAAAGGAGGGGGAAATGTTATGGACTCCTTTGTCAGCCAAACATATCAGAGGAGGCGGCGCAACAACCAGGCATAGGGAGATTTGGTTAGTTACTAGCAGGGAATATCTTCAGAAGGATTGTTAGCAGATTTGTTAGTTTGTTAGTTGGTTTGTTAGGCTCGGCATTATATAAGTCGTAGCAGCTTAGGAGTCTAGTATGCAGAATTTGAGTAAAGAGTCCTACCTCAAGGAGGTCGGCCTCAATCTGCCATTGTTATCTCCAATCTGTCCTCATAATAAAGTTGAGTTCCCTGCCCCAACATCCATGTTGCCAAGTAAGTTTGGTTTCTTAATTTCGTGGCAACATGTTAACATAAAGTTATTCTCTTTGCATCTTTTTACCTTTTACTGCTGTGCTAGGCCCCCTCCCAGTGAAATCATTCATCAGTACTTGTGGCCCTTGATTGATAATGGTTGTGTAAAAGAACAGTAAGTAGTACTAGTAGGTTGTAGTTGAATT